>NC_139709.1:9928652-9955749 GCF_964188405.1 Protomyctophum parallelum
GTATTATATAATATTACAGTTTATTTAGAGTATAAGGCTAGTCATTAACCATTGGTACCAATTTTCACATGGTTTCTAAACTTTGAAATTATGACGGTGTGTTAAGGCATAATGATGCAAAAGTAGCAGATCTGCAATTCTCACAATATGTCACTCGTAACAGTCTCCATATCTAGGACTCTTACTATTATTTCAATAGACCTTTACCTATAGCCCCTGTCTCTGTATCTTTCACTCCATAGTACACCATGCTGAGTACGATAGATGCCTATCATTTTATAAATGGTTCTGTCTACCTTCATTGGTTTGCTCGTCGATATGCCTGTATCAACTTGGGGTCCTATGAACTCTGTAAATCAGAGAGTTAAATCACTAAAAGACGTTTGAATGTTGAGTGATTCCAGACATTTATACCTGGTGTGCTAGTAAATATGCTAGTAAACACATGAATATAGTACTTTTGTATCCGTTATTTACTATCAATGTCAGTAATATGATAGAATCAAATACTGTTTACTATGAATAAGTTCATGTGGTGCATATATTCTTTACATTTAGGGGTTGTTTGGACTCATGCACTGAGACACATGATGTTTCGGGGGTGTGTGTGCAGGGATCCTAATCTTTATGACCCCATCGGCATGGTGATATTGATTTTGCTGGGTGTGTGGGACCAACCATAGCATATGTGGGCATATTGCACCCCCCTTCTTCTGAGCAGGCTATGGGATAGCGGTATTGATTCTATCTGGGGTGTGTGGTCCTGGGATCAATAGTTCGTATGGACCCTGTCAGGGACATGCTTTTGCTGGGGGCTGTGTGAGTGTGGGTGTGTGTGTGCGTGTGCGTGTGCGTGCGTGCTGGTGTGTATGGTGAATTTTGCATGGTCCAGGGTGTCTTAATGTCTTGTTTAATGTATGACTTGTATTATTTTGGTACGTGGTGCTGTATTTTGTGACATTTGCATGGGTCAGGGTGTCTTAATGTTTTGTTTTAATGTATGACTTGGGTTATTTTTGGTATGTGGTGTGGTGTTTTGTGACATTTGCATGTTTCAGGTTGTCTTAATGTTTTATTTTAATGTATGACTTGGGTTATTTTTTGGTATGTGATGTGGTGTTTTGTGAGTTATGCATGGTTCATGGTGTCTTAAGGTTTTGTTTAATGTATGACTGGGGTTATTTTGGTATGTGATATGGTGTTTATTGCATGAGTTGTATTATTTTGGTATGTGATGTGGTGTTTTGTGACATTTGCACGGGTCAGGGTGTCTTAATGTTTTGTTTTAATGTATGACTTGGGTTATTTTTGGTATGTGGTGTGGTGTTTTGTGACATTTGCATGTTTCAGGTTGTCTTAATGTTTTATTTTATTGTATGACATGGGTTATTTTTGGTATGTGGTGTGGTGTTTTGTGACATTTGCGTGGTTCAGGTTGTCTTAAGGTATTGCTTTTGCTGGGGGCTGTGTGAGTGTGGGTGTGTGTGTGCGTGTGCGTGTGTGCTGGTGTGTATGGTGAATTTTGCATGGTCCAGGGTGTCTTAATGTCTTGTTTAATGTATGACTTGTATTATTTTGGTACGTGGTGCTGTATTTCGTGACATTTGCATGGGTCAGGGTGTCTTAATGTTTTGTTTTAATGTATGACTTGGGTTATTTTTGGTATGTGGTGTGGTGTTTTGCGACATTTGCATGTTTCAGGTTGTCTTAATGTTTTATTTTAATGTATGACTTGGGTTATTTTTTGGTATGTGATGTGGTGTTTTGTGAGTTATGCATGGTTCATGGTGTCTTAAGGTTTTATTTAATGTATGACTGGGGTTATTTTGGTATGTGATGTGGTGTTTTGTGAGTTATGCATGGTTCAGGGTGTCTTAAGGTTTTGTTTTAATGCATGAGTTGTATTATTTTGGTATGTGATGTGGTGTTTTGTGACATTTGCACGGGTCAGGGTGTCTTAATGTTTTGTTTTAATGTATGACTTGGGTTATTTTTGGTAGGTGGTGGTGTATTTTGTGACATTTGCATGGGTCAGGGTGTCTTAATGTTTTGTTTTAATGTATGACATGGGTTATTTTTGGTACGTGGTGATGTATTTTTGGTATGTGGGTATGTGGTTGGGGAATTTTTACATGGTTCACGATGTCTTAATGATTTGTTTAAGGTATGAGTTGTATTATTTTGGTAAGTGATTGTATGTTTTGTGGCATTTGCATGGTTCAGGTTGGCTTAATGGTTTATTTTAATGTATGACTTGGATTATTTTTGGTACATGGGGGTGTATTTTGTGGCGTTTGCATGGTGCATGGTTCAGGCATCCCCCGGGCATGTCTGTGGCCGTTTGAGCTGTGAGGTTGGGGGGTTAATAATGAGTAATGTACGGTTAGTTCATGCTAGTAGGGTACATGTTTAAAGTAATCATGTATATCATATTGGCGTAACTAAATTTGAAATGAGTTGAGTGGACTATGTATTTTTAGATGAACACACTATGTTGTTCACCTACAATTATACGGATCGATGACTAGAGTAGATTGACGGCATTTTACAATAGCTACTATTAGGTATTATTGACATTTAAAGTTAGATAGACTATAGTCTATACTACATGGTGGTATAGGCATCCATGGATTTCCAGGGAATTCAACCCGAATCTGTAGACGGGGTCTGTACACAAAACACAATGTTTTGTGTTGACAATAACTACGAGGCAATAACAGCCATCATACTAGTAAATATTATGTATACTAGTTAAATTATCTAAACTCTGTGATTTGGCATAGACATTTTTCACGACACATAGGAAGAGTCTAAACTACATGCATAATAATAAAATATGGTTGAATGTTTCAAATACTGGATAGTTAGAATGGGTCATGTATGTTTTTAATACAAGCACCTTAACATCACCATGTCTGATGGTGCAGTGTGTAAATGTAACAGGTTATCTACATGGTGTATACTAAAGCATGTAATACTGATGTACCGATGTTTTTCCAAGAGTTCAGATCGTATAGTTTAGAAAATTGTGTAAGTCTATACTATACGATGTCTTTAGATCATGGTCAGCACCAAATATCATACCAAAAGTCTGTATCTTATGTTTATCAGGTTTTATTTTGATCAGAAAATAGACAATTATGCAGATGAACATACACTGTAGCACAACATGGAGCAAAATGTACAAGACAATGAATTCACCACGACATCAAATATACTCAGTCATCAACTATTTCTAATGTATATATATATATATATATATATATATATATATATATATATATATATATATATATATATATATATATATATATATATATATAGATATATATATACAACGATGCAATCATAGTGTATTCTGAATATTGCTCAAACAAGGGTAGGCGCAATAAGCCTCGGCTTCAGCCTTCACCTTTTCGGTACCACTAGTAACACTAGTGGAAATTCATGTATGTACTGTACATCTGTATGTACTCCTTTTATTGATCGAAATAAAATCTATCTATCTATCTATCAGGTCAATCATAGTGGCAATAGTTATGTCCTTGATTATTATTATTTTTTTGGATCATATCAGGGTAAATCCTTCCAGTAATGCAAATAAGATGTACATAGCCTATGGATTCTTGACATTGGCAGTGGTCCTACCTCAATACCGCTAGTTCTCATTACCTTAATAACCCCCGGTATAAAATCATCAGTCCACAACTTGTTCATTAAATCTTTAAAATTATTGTAGAAGTAATATCGGGGCGTAATATTCAAACATGTGTGCTCGGTTTGACTAGAATGGTCTATGCGGCAGCCGTTGCAATCATCCTTCATCTGTTCGGTTATAGCGTTTGCGAGTAGTTGACCAACATGTATTTTCAGAATATGTGTAAGATTTGTGGGGTTTGTCCCAGCAAACTCATCCAAAGTCAGTGGCCAATTCAGGGGGTATGGCGGCGAAAGCATTGGTGTGCCGGAGGCTGGAGGGTCATGGGGAGCAGTTGAATTTGGGGGTGATAGGTCTACCCTCTCAAAATACTCAGTGTCCCCCGCACCATAGCCCCAAAATGCCCTCTCAAAATGTTCATCGTTCTCCGGATCATAGTCGCAAAATGCCCGGGCATCATCATATTCATCGGTGTCCGTATCTGCAGTACTGATGTTATGCCACCACGGGGGGTGTATACATGGTCCATTGCGAGTCCATCCACCATGAGAGGTCCCTTCATTCGAGTTTGATTCTCCCAATGAAGAAGTAGAATCCTCCATGGTGCGTGAATGGCGCAATATACTGGCAATAAGGATATTATCTACATCTATGCATCTACTCTATATAGCCTATGCCGTGGACTCTCCAAGCTTAAATTATAAAGTATATCGATCAATATTGTCCAAAATCGTATGGCTAATAATTAACAAAAAAAAAAAATTGATACATGTACATGTAGAAACATGCATTCTTTTTTAGATACTGGTTTGAAACTGTTGACGACAACATAAGTTAATAGCCTAGTTGAAATGTATCAGTGTAAATGTATTGTAGACACTACCATGAATAATCACTGAGAGGGGTGGGGTGTATAGCTAAGGAACAAACTAATTAAAAGGGAGGGCTCAGATCTAGATGTATGTATAGAGCAAAGAGAGTTAGGCTTATTCACACCAGAGGATAAGGCTTATTCACACCAGAGGATAAGGCTATAGTAGATAATTTCTCAGGAAGCACCACTTGTCATCAACTTTCTCCTCACAGTATTAGTCATGGAGGCTATGGGTAAACCACGTAACCCCGTTGAACCTGTGCAACCCGAGCGATATAGTCAGTATATCACCCCTCCCAGACTACAGGAATATAATTCAACATGGGGTAGATTTGTCTATACCACTGATTTTGAATTATACAAAGAGAGGGCAGAGGACGAGATCATGGCTGCGGAGCTGCTAAGTAATCATATGTCGAGAATTGATGAGCAGGACTTCGAGTCGGACGGGTTAATAATCGATACGGATGAGGAATATTTTGCTAGCATCGAACCATTGGACATGACTACGAGCAAGAAAACTCCTGGACTGTCCGAAAATGCGGAATTTGTACACCTCTCCCTTACAACCTCGTCCTCCCGAGCACCGAACTCTGAACCAGAGAACTACTCCAATCCACCACCATCCCCTGCAGACTCTGGTGATGAGGACGTACCCTCCCCTCTGTCTGCACCCAAGGCATGTCGACGATCTCAGCGTCTGCTTCACCTAAAAACTAGATGGTTGAAACCCAACTCTACCTGGTTGAAACCCCAAAGCGAATGGGAATGAACTGAACATGTCTATTAAATGTAATGTGTAACATAGTGGTGTAAATACATGCTCTGTTTCTCAGTAATAAAAACAAAAAAAAAATCAACATATTTTCATTGTTGTTTTTATTTCATATATATATATATATATATATATATATATATTTACACTATTACCGGTGTTAGATTCTAGTTAGGTTCTTACGGTGGTAGTATACTAAACTTTGCGACTATTGTAACTAATTAGGATTATGCATTGGTGATGATCCTTCCTTTCTTTTGTTGGGGGTGTAACGTATCCGGTACTGTATAAAAAACCCTGTTTGACCTCAAAGGTCGGCCATGATTAGTATGGCAGTTATTCTTTAGGCTCCACCTCTCCGGGGATGTTGTTAAATACGGAGAATAACCCTGCATAACTGAGTAATCCTACAATAGAGACACTAGCTGCCCGTGAAGAAAGAAAGACGACATGTACTCTACCTGCTACCAAGATGAGAATAGGAAAGTTTGGACCTTATCCGACGGCCGGAAAATTCGTCTGTCGTTTTTTCCCTTCAAGAATCAGCGATTTATTGAACTCTATACCTTGGAAACAGGCGACAGTATCTTTGAAGACCGGTTGCCTTACATACGCATCTATGCATATGAATTTGAGCGATTGGTCCCTCCTATTCTTGAGTTCTGTAAGTACCTGCAATTGGATACAAAGATAAACCCTGGCTATATCAAGCCATGTCGATTTGTACGGGCGAGCTCTGAAATACCCTCACGTGATGACACTGAGGCCTTCATCGTTGACTGTTCTAGGTCAAACTTATGGTTGCTACTAAGATACAAATCTCAATGCGGTACCCCAGTTGAAAGACCTAAGAGTATCATGGAGAAAGAGAAATGCTTTCCAATCCAACTAGCCGTTGGTGTGGATGATTTAGGGATTCTAAAGCATGTGATGTGTGAAGCCTTGGATTTCTTCACAACTATAGAGAATCGATCTTTGGACCTACTGGAAGGCTACCTTAGAGGCGCCACACGTGTGGATTCACGATCATTGGACTACTTCAATGAAAAGAAACTGAGGCTTGTGGATTACCAGACAAGCCATTCCAGACCTACGGGGTTCTCGTTCGGTAATCCCAGACATAGTAGCTTCTCGCTCGGTGATCCCCCAAAGCCAGCTGGCGCTACATTATTCTCAATGGATAACCGTCCTCTAAATCATGATTCGTACAGCGCCCTAGAAAACGATGCACCCACGCCCCACTCTGATCTAGAAACCGATGGACCAACAATTGCAGCTACCAGCCCACCCCCTCCTACACTATAGGTAAAATGCTAACTCATTATTGCCAGTATATTGCGCCATTCACGCACCATGGAGGATTCTACTTCTTCATTGGGAGAATCAAACTCGAATGAAGGGACCTCTCATGGTGGATGGACTCGCAATGGACCATGTATACACCCCCCGTGGTGGCATAACATCAGTACTGCAGATACGGACACCGATGAATATGATGATGCCCGGGCATTTTGCGACTATGATCCGGAGAACGATGAACATTTTGAGAGGGCATTTTGGGGCTATGGTGCGGGGGACACTGAGTATTTTGAGAGGGTAGACCTATCACCCCCAAATTCAACTGCTCCCCATGACCCTCCAGCCTCCGGCACACCAATGCTTTCGCCGCCATACCCCCTGAATTGGCCACTGACTTTGGATGAGTTTGCTGGGACAAACCCCACAAATCTTACACATATTCTGAAAATACATGTTGGTCAACTACTCGCAAACGCTATAACCGAACAGATGAAGGATGATTGCAACGGCTGCCGCATAGACCATTCTAGTCAAACCGAGCACACATGTTTGAATATTACGCCCCGATATTACTTCTACAATAATTTTAAAGATTTAATGAACAAGTTGTGGACTGATGATTTTATACCGGGGGTTATTAAGGTAATGAGAACTAGCGGTATTGAGGTAGGACCACTGCCAATGTCAAGAATCCATAGGCTATGTACATCTTATTTGCATTACTGGAAGGATTTACCCTGATATGATCCAAAAAAATAATAATAATCAAGGACATAACTATTGCCACTATGATTGACCTGATAGATAGATAGATAGATTTTATTTCGATCAATAAAAGGAGTACATACAGATGTACAGTACATACATGAATTTCCACTAGTGTTACTAGTGGTACCGAAAAGGTGAAGGCTGAAGCCGAGGCTTATTGCGCCTACCCTTGTTTGAGCAATATTCAGAATACACTATGATTGCATCGTTGTATATATATATCTATATATATATATATATATATATATATATATATATATATATATATATATATATATATATATATATATATATATATATACATTAGAAATAGTTGATGACTGAGTATATTTGATGTCGTGGTGAATTCATTGTCTTGTACATTTTGCTCCATGTTGTGCTACAGTGTATGTTCATCTGCATAATTGTCTATTTTCTGATCAAAATAAAACCTGATAAACATAAGATACAGACTTTTGGTATGATATTTGGTGCTGACCATGATCTAAAGACATCGTATAGTATAGACTTACACAATTTTCTAAACTATACGATCTGAACTCTTGGAAAAACATCGGTACATCAGTATTACATGCTTTAGTATACACCATGTAGATAACCTGTTACATTTACACACTGCACCATCAGACATGGTGATGTTAAGGTGCTTGTATTAAAAACATACATGACCCATTCTAACTATCCAGTATTTGAAACATTCAACCATATTTTATTATTATGCATGTAGTTTAGACTCTTCCTATGTGTCGTGAAAAATGTCTATGCCAAATCACAGAGTTTAGATAATTTAACTAGTATACATAATATTTACTAGTATGATGGCTGTTATTGCCTCGTAGTTATTGTCAACACAAAACATTGTGTTTTGTGTACAGACCCCGTCTACAGATTCGGGTTGAATTCCCTGGAAATCCATGGATGCCTATACCACCATGTAGTATAGACTATAGTCTATCTAACTTTAAATGTCAATAATACCTAATAGTAGCTATTGTAAAATGCCGTCAATCTACTCTAGTCATCGATCCGTATAATTGTAGGTGAACAACATAGTGTGTTCATCTAAAAATACATAGTCCACTCAACTCATTTCAAATTTAGTTACGCCAATATGATATACATGATTACTTTAAACATGTACCCTACTAGCATGAACTAACCGTACATTACTCATTATTAACCCCCCAACCTCACAGCTCAAACGGCCACAGACATGCCCGGGGGATGCCTGAACCATGCACCATGCAAACGCCACAAAATACACCCCCATGTACCAAAAATAATCCAAGTCATACATTAAAATAAACCATTAAGCCAACCTGAACCATGCAAATGCCACAAAACATACAATCACTTACCAAAATAATACAACTCATACCTTAAACAAATCATTAAGACATCGTGAACCATGTAAAAATTCCCCAACCACATACCCACATACCAAAAATACATCACCACGTACCAAAAATAACCCATGTCATACATTAAAACAAAACATTAAGACACCCTGACCCATGCAAATGTCACAAAATACACCACCACCTACCAAAAATAACCCAAGTCATACATTAAAACAAAACATTAAGACACCCTGACCCGTGCAAATGTCACAAAACACCACATCACATACCAAAATAATACAACTCATGCATTAAAACAAAACCTTAAGACACCCTGAACCATGCATAACTCACAAAACACCACATCACATACCAAAATAACCCCAGTCATACATTAAATAAAACCTTAAGACACCATGAACCATGCATAACTCACAAAACACCACATCACATACCAAAAAATAACCCAAGTCATACATTAAAATAAAACATTAAGACAACCTGAAACATGCAAATGTCGCAAAACACCACACCACATACCAAAAATAACCCAAGTCATACATTAAAACAAAACATTAAGACACCCTGACCCATGCAAATGTCACGAAATACAGCACCACGTACCAAAATAATACAAGTCATACATTAAACAAGACATTAAGACACCCTGGACCATGCAAAATTCACCATACACACCAGCACACACGCACACGCACACACACACCCACACTCACACAGCCCCCAGCAAAAGCAATACCTTAAGACAACCTGAACCACGCAAATGTCACAAAACACCACACCACATACCAAAAATAACCCATGTCATACAATAAAATAAAACATTAAGACAACCTGAAACATGCAAATGTCACAAAACACCACACCACATACCAAAAATAACCCAAGTCATACATTAAAACAAAACATTAAGACACCCTGACCCGTGCAAATGTCACAAAACACCACATCACATACCAAAATAATACAACTCATGCAATAAAACAAAACCTTAAGACACCCTGAACCATGCATAACTCACAAAACACCATATCACATACCAAAATAACCCCAGTCATACATTAAACAAAACCTTAAGACACCATGAACCATGCATAACTCACAAAATACAGCACCACGTACCAAAATAATACACGTCATACATTAAACAAGACATTAAGACACCCTGGACCATGCAAAATTCACCATACACACGAGCACGCACGCACACACACACGCACACACACCCACACTCACACAGCCCCCAGCAAAAGCATGTCCCTGACAGGGTCCATACGAACTATTGATCCCAGGACCACACACCCCAGATAGAATCAGTACCGCTATCCCATAGCCTGCTCAGAAGAAGGGGGGTGCAATATGCCCACATATGCTATGGTTGGTCCCACACACCCAGCAAAATCAATATCACCATGCCGATGGGGTCATAAAGATTAGGATCCCTGCACACACACCCCCGAAACATCATGTGTCTCAGTGCATGAGTCCAAACAACCCCTAAATGTAAAGAATATATGCACCACATGAACTTATTCATAGTAAACAGTATTTGATTCTATCATATTACTGACATTGATAGTAAATAACGGATACAAAAGTACTATATTCATGTGTTTACTAGCATATTTACTAGCACACCAGGTATAAATGTCTGGAATCACTCAACATTCAAACGTCTTTTAGTGATTTAACTCTCTGATTTACAGAGTTCATAGGACCCCAAGTTGATACAGGCATATCGACGAGCAAACCAATGAAGGTAGACAGAACCATTTATAAAATGATAGGCATCTATCGTACTCAGCATGGTGTACTATGGAGTGAAAGATACCGAGACAGGGGCTATAGGTAAAGGTCTATTGAAATAATAGTAAGAGTCCTAGATATGGAGACTGTTACGAGTGACATATTGTGAGAATTGCAGATCTGCTACTTTTGCATCATTATGCCTTAACACACCGTCATACTTTCAAAGTTTAGAAACCATGTGAAAATTGGTACCAATGGTTAATGACTAGCCTTATACTCTAAATAAACTGTAATATTATATAATACTGATAAAGAAGATAGTCACGTCCGAAGATGTGTATTGAACTCTACTTAACTAAATCCAATGGTCTAAAATAAAAAAACCCATATCATGTCAATTATACTTTTTTAAGCATGCATCATCTATACCCCTCCTGTATTTTGCCTAAATGCTTTACCTTAAACATACCATAGGTGCCTGTTATATCACAGACTGTCACACAGTTAGGGTTGAACATAATTTTTAACATTGCTACTCAGCCATCATCGGCTTGGCTAAATGACAAAATGAAGAAGTCAGTAAAATAACAAAATGGTGAATTAAAATACTAGATGAAAATAACAAGTGCCGCCGACCTCGGACATCAGCACTGTCTAGAGCCATGACAGAATCGACAGATGGAGGAGTACAATATGCCCACACAGGCTAGAAACTGCTTGTCTTGCATCCAAACCGGCCGGCCACAGTCTGTTGATTTTGAGGAAGTCGCATAGATGGAGAAAGTTGAATACTCACACACAGACACACAGTCTTTGCAGAACCAACTGTCACAGAGGTCGGTTTAAAATTAGTTTCACTGGCATGTACACAGTACCACTGTAATTGCGAAATAGTTTGAATTAATGACCACTGATTGCCAAACTGGCAAAGTCCACCCAAACACAATCAATATGATGAGATCCTCACACAAAAGCAGAACTACAATCATGATGACACTAACTGCCAAACTGGCAAACTCCAATCAGCAAAATCGATATAATGACGTCATCAGAAAAAAAGGGTTAGGCCCCGCCCCCTCGTCTCTAGGGAGTGCCCTCAGATGGGTGGTTAGGATCCCCCCCCCTAAATAAAAAGGGTGGGAGGGATATAGGGTGCCCCTTACTACTACTGGTGTGGTTTGGGCCGTTGAATTCCATGCGTTGGATCACTAGGGTCAACGTGGGTCAACGTGCAACAAGACATATCACACCACAGGGACAACGCTAAAACCGTCTTGACCCTTTAGTGTGGTTATAGGGCTTTAGTCTAAAAGACTAAGGGCTGTATTTTGCGTGTCTTAAGTACCAGGTCTTATTCCCTAACTTGAGTAAACTAAAGACCTGGAGGCGTGATCAGTGCCATTTGGCTATTCTGAGTGGCCAAAGAGCATTGATCACGCCTCCAGGTCTTTAGTTTACTCAAGTTAGGTAATAAGACCTGGTACTTAAGACACGCAAAATACAGCCCTAAGGTTTTTGAAATTTAGTAATCTAAGACTAGACTAAACAATTTCAGAAGACTAAATAGGACTAAGACTAAATGGTTGTGTTTTTTTCAAAAGACTAAGTCTTAAGCCTTGCAACATGCAACTATACTTGCAACCATTACTCCCAATGGCAGATGCAAGGAGTTGCATTGCTGTGGTTTGTTTTGTTGCAAGGAGTTGCAAGGAGTTGAGGCTGGTGTGGTCTGGGCCTAAGACACTGTCACTCACAATGTGAGTGAGTGAGTGAGTGAGTGAGTCAATGAATACATAGTTTAGCAATACCGTGCAGTGCATGAAAAATAATCAATTAAGCAAGAAACCGACGAGTGCACTAGTGCATTGATTAATGGGGGTTAATGAAGTAAACTGCTTAAAGTAATCTCCTCCGAGCTGCATGCCACCTTGTTCATGCATGTCTTATCAATTGTATACTGTATGTGACTAGCATGTAGCATGACGTATCGTATAGCATGCCAGGTGTGTTCCTAACAGTGCTGACCGTACCGTGGCCTCCTCTCCGGACAGCACCCCGGGGTTCTTGCTGAGGTCCAGGTGGATGAGGGAGTTGGAGTATTCGTCGCTGGAGCACAGCGCCTGGGACAGAGACACCACGCCTGGGAGGGACGGGTAGGTAGGGGTGACACACGGATGACCACGCAAAGACACACCACTAGAGGATAGGAGTGTGTGTGTGTGTGTGTGTGTGTGTGTGTGTGTGTGAGGCCAATTCATCACGTCGATGAAATCGCCCCACCACAACACGTCTACAACATGTCTTCTGAATCCTGACAAGTTTTCAGAAAACCCTGTGTTTCTATGTCAGTGGTTCTCACAGGGTTAAAACCCTATGTTTCTATGTCAGTGGTTCTCACAGGGTTAAAACCCTATGTTTCTATGTCAGTGGTTCTCACAGGGTTAAAACCCTATGTTTCTATGTCAGTGGTTCTCACAGGGTTAAAACCCTATGTTTCTATGTCAGTGGTTCTCACAGGGTTAAAACCCTGTGTTTCTATGTCAGTGGTTCATAAACTATTTAATGTCAAGGAGACACAAAATTATATGTAATTATATGTAATTGGCCACCGACCGTCATCTGAAAATATGTTGTTCCAGGGACACCCAGAAGCAAAGATATAAGATCTTTGCACATGTTTTCACAGATTTTTCAAATAATAGCAGCTCTACAAGCTCATAGCTATGGGCTTCTTGTAGATCTGCTATTTTCCACCAGCTAAGGTTTAAAATAATGGTTTAAAAATCGGAAGGTGACAAAGATGCGTTCCAGCCCTAAATGGCTCAATGTCATCACCAACCACAGAGCATAAAACAAGTCGACAAGACCCCATCACTGCAGTGAGCCCCTCTGAGAACAAAATTACAACTAAATTGAGAGAAGGAACTTATGATGGTTTTGGCTACTGTATGTACTATACTCCCCCGCCTCCTCCTCTGTTTATTCCGTCATCAAGAGGCCCAAATAACACAAAAACTCATAATCTCAAATCAAATCAGAACACAATTACAGTCCACCCACAGAGCCCCGGTGGCGCATCGTCGTCCTCATTAAACCCTCCGCCACGCATTTTGGAAGGCACACAAAGCACGGCAGGCCGTGGCGGTGCCGAGAATTAAATATAGATGCAATGACAACACTGAAGCAAGTTCACTGACAACACTGAAGCAAGTTCAAGTTCAATTAAATATAGTTGCACTGACAACACTGAACACTGACAACACTGAACACTGACAACACTGAACACTGACAACACTGAACACTGACAACACTGAACACTGACAACACTGAACACTGACAACACTGAACACTGACAACACTGAACACTGACAACACTGAACACTGACAACACTGAACACTGACAACACTGAAGCAAGTTCAAGCCGGCGACGAACGAGCCAAGGATGAGATGGACGACAACCCCCCTCAATTCAGGACAGACGGACACGTTGTCTGTCCTGATGAAGGTCTAAGCGACCGAAACGTCGACCCAAATAAAGAGCAACATTTTGGGAAGTGTCTGACAGTGTGCGGGACCTTTTAATTGTTCTTCAAAAGATACCCTTTTTAATATACGCTCCATTGCCCTACGCACCCGTCACTGGCCTTCTGAGGTGTGCATCGACCTTTTGCTATAAATTAGGCGTGCACGATTATGAAATTATGACAGATTTCTTTTCCTTTTTTGTAGGCCTCAAGATCAGCTAGAATGCTAGATTATAGTCACCAATGTACACCGTTTTTAAATGTTTTATTTTTTACACACAATAGGTAGTTAAACAACTAGTCGACTAGTAAACTAGGCAACTAGTCAACTAGTAAACATGAGTATAAGTGAAAGCCCTAGTAGAGGGCCTAGTAAACATGACTATAAGTGAAAGCCCTAGTAGAGGGCCTAGTAAACATGAGTATAAGTGAAAGCCCTAGTAGAGGGCCTAGTAAACATGAGTATAAGTGAAAGCCCTAGTAGAGGGCCTAGTAAACATGAGTATAAGTGAAAGCCCTAGTAGAGGGCCTAGTAAACATGACTATAAGTGAAAGCCCTAGTAGAGGGCCTAGTAAACATGAGTATAAGTGAAAGCCCTAGTAGAGGGCCTTTAAACATGACTATAAGTGAAAGCCCTAGTAGAGGGCCTTTAAACATGACTATAAGTGAAAGCCCTAGTAGAGGGCCTAGTAAACATGAGTATAAGTGAAAGCCCTAGTAGAGGGCCTTTAAACATGAGTATAAGTGAAAGCCCTAGTAGAGGGCCTTTACCTTTGGAGGACAGGGAGGTCTAGTAAACATGAGTATAAGTTTGAGCCCTAGTAGAGGGCCTTTACCTTTGGAGGACAGGGAGGTCATGAGTATAAGTTTGAGCCCTAGTAGAGGGCCTTTACCTTTGGAGGACAGGGAGGTCATGACTATAAGTGAAAGCCCTAGTAGAGGGCCTTTACCTTTGGAGGACAGGGAGGTCATGAGTATAAGTGAAAGCCCTAGTAGAGGGCCTTTACCTTTGGAGGACAGGGAGGTCTAGTAAACATGAGTATAAGTTTGAGCCCTAGTAGAGGGCCTTTACCTTTGGAGGACAGGGAGGTCATGAGTATAAGTGAAAGCCCTAGTAGAGGGCCTTTACCTTTGGAGGACAGGGAGGTCTAGTAAACATGAGTATAAGTTTGAGCCCTAGTAGAGGGCCTTTACCTTTGGAGGACAGGGAGGTCATGAGTATAAGTGAAAGCCCTAGTAGAGGGCCTTTACCTTTGGAGGACAGGGAGGTCATGAGTATAAGTGAAAGCCCTAGTAGAGGGCCTTTACCTTTGGAGGACAGGGAGGTCATGAGTATAAGTGAAAGCCCTAGTAGAGGGCCTTTACCTTTGGAGGACAGGGAGGTCATGAGTATAAGTGACAGCCCTAGTAGAGGGCCTTTACCTTTGGAGGACAGGGAGGTCATGACTATAAGTTTGAGCCCTAGTAGAGGGCCTTTACCTTTGGAGGACAGGGAGGTCATGACTATAAGTGACAGCCCTAGTAGAGGGCCTTTAAACATGAGTATAAGTGAAAGCCCTAGTAGAGGGCCTTTAAACATGAGTATAAGTGAAAGCCCTAGTAGAGGGCCTTTACCTTTGGAGGACAGGGAGGTCATGACTATAAGTTTGAGCCCTAGTAGAGGGCCTTTACCTTTGGAGGACAGGGAGGTCTTGGAGAGGTTGAGGAGACGCAGACCCTTGTTGAGGCGACACACCTGCTGGATCAGGTTGGACACTCCTGACAGGGGAGGGCGGGAGGGAAGGGGTTAATATCAGCACTGGACAAAATGCTTGCTAAAACACACACACACACACACACACACACACACACACACACACACACACACACACACACACACACACACACACACACACACACACACACACACACACACACACACGGTACATAGACGCAGAAGTGTTGATTTCGTCGACTAAAACTGTGACAAAATAATCCGTCGACTACCTTTTTCCACTGACGGAAACTCAGCTATGATGACTAAGACTAAATATATTGACAATTTCATCAACAAATAAAAAATAGATTAAAATGTTAGGAAGGGACTAGTGGACAAGAGATCCAGTACAAGTCATTTTACACTCATTTTTTCATGCTGAAAATAGCCGATCTACAAGCTCACTGCGACACATTGTGCGTTTATAGATCGGCTATTTTCATTACGTGTAACATCAGTCATTACGACGGCATCAAGGCCCGCCAAAATAAATTTTAGTCGATTAAATCAACTGTAGATTTAGTCGACTAAAATCTTTTGATATTTAGTCGACTAAAACTAGAGTAATACTACAACATTACAGGTGACTAAAATGTGAAAAAACTAAAACTAAATGAAAACTATTCTAAACTAAAATAAAATAAAACTATTTCTGTCAAAATCAACACTGGCACGCAGACACACACGCACGAGCGCGCATCATGCACACTTTCGTGCAGAACTCCAAACTTGCATCGCAAAAGGAGAAGAACGAATGTGCGTGGCATCAGAACCAGCCATCGGCACGATACTGAATATTGATCCACCTACGCATCATCATGGCCAAAACATTTACCAAGCCAAAATAATGCTCTCAAATACACAAGAGAAAAAAATCATGCCCACAACAATAGCCTGCCATGTTTGTGCTGGGAAAAAAAACCTGAATGCTTCCCTTAGCCTATACTAATATTCATACTGTATGTGACGATGCCTTTCTTTTAATACACAGACAATCTATGCTCCCCTTTTGACGAAAACACCACAGCTCCAATGTGACAGTTTCTGTGCCAAAACGTACAGTAACACTTCATTCATACACTTAAGAGTCACTTCTCACGGTTTGCCAGTGCCATCTGGCGTGGAGCACTTTTAAAAAAAATGATCTCAATCCCCCAAACCAACCCCACTCAATTACAACTTGATATCATCCTTGTTAAAAACCACACAAAGATATTTTGACTTCCTCCATTTCTCATTAAATTGAATTGTCTCTTCAACACAGCACTTCCCCTGATGGGATGGAAAGGGGCCCATTGTCACTTCAATTCTTAAAGCAGGCGACGGCCGCAAAACCGAATTAAAGAAAGCCTGCTAAAAGCCACTCGACTCTGTAACCACTGACGGCATTTCATCAAGTATAGTCTCCTCGTGTATGCAAATGATCTGTGCTATATTGTACAGTGTAACCTCGTATTATGGGTCCCAATATGAGAGTTCTGTATAACAAACGTATACATGAACCCTAGCCTCCCTACTCTGGGTACATACAGTATGTCATAATACTGTTTGTCAAACATAATGAAAACATTTGGTGAAAATAGAATAGAAGATCTACCAGTGTTGCATGTTGCAAAACAACATGTTGTGATCTGTGATCTGAAGCTTATTAGCTTTATTTGGCAAGACAACTGGGGCAGAGGAAGAAAGTATAATAGCAGATAGAGATCTAACCATGTGACAAAAATAACACACACACAGTTGTAGCTGATGCGAGTAGTAATGACAGGGGTACAAGAGGCAGACAGGAGCCTGCTAATGAGTGATGATAGTATGCATGTCACCTCTGACACACACGCACGCGCGCACACGCATGCACACACACACACACACACACACACACACACACAGTTAGAGGGCACAAAAAGGAGTGATGATGGCATGCATGTCACCTCTGACACACGCATGTCACCTCTGATGCGCACACGCATGTCACCTCTGACGCGTGCAGCCGTGCACACACACACACGTCACCTCTGACGCGTGCACACACACACACACACACACACACACACAGCGTAGTGAAACGGAAATGATGGACATTTTATTTTGAAGTTTCAGACGTTCCAAGTTGAAACACCGCTTTGAAGTTTCTGAACCAATCAGAGCGTTGCATCCCTTCAGGCGATGGGACGGTAGCTAGGGACGGTAGCTATGCTACACGCAGTACGCATGGAGTGAGTTTGTTTACAAGTCAGATGGTCGGCCAGCTGTACCAGTTTACTGACATGTGGCTTATTTCTACCCTATAATGTTTTCAGATACATATTTTAGCGTGATGATTAAGATGAAACCGAGTAATACACTGTCTGGATGTTATCTTGAATGGGAATAAAAACGGAGGATTTCTGTAATCAGTAGCAGCTGTGCTGCAAGGATGCGCAGATATGGGGAATTAAACGGGTGAGCTTCATTTTTATTGGCTTTTATCGATGTGTATCTCTACACGTCATCACGCAGCACGTTTTCCTTTTTAGGAAGTAATACATTTGATCGATTTTATGGACTTTTGATATAAAAATACACAAAAATTAGAATTTTTGGCATCCATTGTTACGTATGCCCATATGATGGTCTAAAAGTGTGAAAAACATTTTTTATTTCACTACGCCTTTAATGGTACATAACAAATTCAGTTGGAACGCATTTCTGTATTTTTGTAGGGTCATTACAATGTGTTATGCTATATTCATACCGCAGCAGTGCAAACCAAGTTGTCCGATAAATAAAATAGAAACTAAATAAATAATATAACTGAACTTTTCCATTGCACATTTCTGGGGTACAAATAGAAATCACTGTAGAAGCATTTCACTGTTCACTATAAAATATTAGAATGTGTAAACATGGGTTCCTCTTCCCTGTGTTGTTGAGAATGGGTACGGGGAACCAGCTAAATAATTATGTTGGTGTATAAACGCTTTATATTCGGAGCCTGCAGCCTGCATTTATTTGTGCAGAACTAATGCTTGGAATGGATTCAGAATCATGAAAAATCCCTAGTTTGACACATCACCTGCTACTTAAAGCATAATGAAATGCAGAAAATGTTGCCTTATTGTGCCTTAACAGGTTGTTAATGTTGAACTTGGACTCCACCAGGGGACGACAGCATTCAGCAGCAGAGACTCGATCCCTCTAGTCCTCTCTTGTGCCTGCCTTATTGTTTTCGTTTGTTCTTGTTTCTTGTTCATTATGCCGTTATGTTTTGTTTTGTTTAGCCCAGTTCCTAGTTTAAAGTAATCTTTAATTTGCCTTTGAGTCTGTAAACCAATTATCTGTCATTGTTAAATAAGAAGCCCGGTTCCTACTCCACCATGTAGGGGTGCCAGGTCATTTTCTTTTTCCAACTTATTGTAATTTTGGTTAGTTAGGTTAGTTAGGGATTTAGAATTGTCTTTTGTTTAACATTCGGTTAGGACCTTTAGGTAGGGGTAAACTTTTGTTTTCCAGTTAGATTAGTTTTGTTAGAATAGAACCTGCAGACGGACCTTTGCTCTCCACGGTTACGGGAGTATCAGATATTACCCAAATATTATACATGGACTACACCACCATCAACAGTTCTCAAGGCAATACGTAAGTATGTTAGCCACGTCTGAAGAAAAACAAAGAATGAAATACTGTAGATTTAAATTCTAAATGCAAATATAGGCCTTATTCCTACAGTCTGCGTAGGCAGAAGAACATGTTGTTGTCACAGCAACATCCTGCACCACACTCACTCAGTTAAACACATTTAAACCTGAGACATAATGAACTATATGTCAGTAACATAAACATGTCTGTTTTTATTAACACTTACAGAGGCGTTCACAGAGTCAACGCTGATCACGTAGAACAATCTTCAAAGACTATTTATTACCTTTCCGTTAAATAAATAAAGTGCCATTTTCAACTTTCAGCTTGGTGTAAAGTTTGTAAACACATCGCCTACGCACTCTGGTGTGAGATGCAAGCAATAAGACAAGAGAGAACATCACACTTGCTCTGGCAAAGTAAACGTACATGAGAAGTTTGGGGGGGGGGGGGGGGGGGTATATTATCAAAGTGATTATCCTATAAAGAGCATAGCATTTTGTTTACTTTAACCATAGATTTACAGAAATATGTATATTAATTATTTCAAGCCTGGAACGTTTTTCAGAAAAATGGCAGCATGCGTTCTGCAAAGACATTTGATTGAAGACAGCAAAGATAGGCAAAGTTACAAGCTGTAACCCACGCATCCACTCACAGAGAATTCTTCATCTGTTCTTACTGCACTTTACACACCCATGAACTGTGACTTCAGACACATCTCATACAAAAGCCTGCAATTCAAACAAGTTTTTTTCCTTTTATCCTTTTGATTCTCTCTCTCTCGGTTCAGAGAGAGAGAGAGAGAGAGAGAGAGAGAGAGAGAAAGGGTTATGAAAAATTAACAACAGAAATTGTGACAGGAAGACAGAGTGAGAGTGAGTGAGTGAAAATAAATCTGTGTGTGTGTGTGTGTGTGTGTGTGTGTGTGTGCGTGCGTGCGTGCGTGCATGTGTGCGTGCGTGCGTGCGTGCGTGCGTGCGTGCGTGCGTATTAGCGCGAGAGAGAGAGAGAGAGAGAGAGGGGGACAGAGAGCGAGAGTTGGAGAGTGTGCCAGAGAAACAGATTGATTTTGAATCCTGAATGAAATGGCAAAAGA
Organism: Protomyctophum parallelum; assembly: GCF_964188405.1. Classification (NCBI taxonomy): domain Eukaryota; kingdom Metazoa; phylum Chordata; class Actinopteri; order Myctophiformes; family Myctophidae; genus Protomyctophum; species Protomyctophum parallelum. The sequence goes on from NC_139709.1 coordinate 9,949,133, forward strand.
AAAAGATACACGAGAAGAGCGAGCCGAGCGTGCATCAAAGATTGATGGGGATTCAAATGAAACAGAGGAAGAGAGAGGGAGATAAGAGAGGTGAAACCAGAGGAAGAGAGGGGGACAAAGGGAGATAAAAGAGGAGAAAACAGAGGAAGAGAGGGGGAGATAAGAGAGGTGAAACCAGAGGAAGAGAGGGGGACAAAGGGAGATAAAAGAGGAGAAAACAGAGAAAGAGAGGGAGACAAAGGGAGATAAGAGAGAGGAGAAAACAGAGGGCAAGGGTGGGGCAGCAACCAAGGGCTGGCGAGAGGAAGTGACAACAATCCGATACACCCCGTGAGGCGGACAAGAGGGAGAGACGATAGGGAGGGACTGAGGAAAAAGTACAGAGAAAGCGAAGGAAAAGTCGACAGAGAGACACAGGGTTATACTCCGTCATACGACATTGCCACACACCGGACATCTATAGTTGCCCCCAACGCGGCGCTAGTACAGTAGATCAGCTACTGTAGCCTACTTGCTCCAAAACACATTCGGACCCTCTTTTTTTTACACAGACCGCTCGCCTCAATGTATGAATATGTATTTCAAAAAGAGAAATAAACCTTCCAAGGAAGGGACTGCACACTCCAGGGAATAGAGAAGGACAACTTATTGCATTAACTTATTTATTATTATGCTAATAAATAAGACAACCTACCTCCGAAGGTTTCCCCGAACATGCATGTTTTCCCTGCGGGTTTTATTCAACGATTAGCCTTGCTAATTCTACTGCTTTGCTACTGAAAATAAGTGTCCAGCAGAGGAACTCTATCTATTCAGGGAATCTGAGAATTAACATAGAACACCTTGGAAAATGCCGACCTTTCTCACTGACGATGTTCTGCTTCTGACAATGCAATGACAATCTACTGAACTGCCAATGACAGGACATATCTGTATAGAGGGTAGGGTATGCACATGCATGAAGTGAATGGCAAATCGAGTGGCAATTTCTGACAAAGTGAGTTTAATGTTGTTCATCATTGTGTAATGCAATCAAATACAACATTTTTTTTTAAATATATTATACATTTTGTGTCAATTATCTAATGTGATCCTGGGCTCTACAACCTGGGGAGAGCAACGGACTTGCATGCTTCCTTCATGCCTGAGTGTCCAAGTTGCTCCTTTACACCTGACAGGGGGGAGTTTCCCTCGTTGGACGTAGCGCGTGGAAGGAGCACGTTATTCCAACCAGTTCCTTTCCCCTCCATCAGGCCCCCCGGCTGGCCAGGGGGAGGCAGTTTAGTGACCAGGATTACTGCATGTTTTTTGTGAGGGTACCTACCCTAGGGGACACGGGGAGAACATGTGAGGGTACCTACCCTAGGGGACACAGGGAGAACATGCAAACTCCACACAGAAAGGCCCTTTCGCCAACCCAGCCTCGGGTATGGGCACTGTAAAAAAAAAACTTTTCTGTTTGAAGTATGGACTGTCAAGGCCAGAAAGTCTTTTTTTAGGCGTTCCTGGATAACTTCCGGGTTTGAGGATGTCGTCAGTCACGCGCATATAGCAGATCTCAGTGTGTGCCACACCATCGCACAACAGAGCATGAGTATGTGTTTAGGCCACACCGCACGCACCTTGGTTGTCCAGAGTGTTGTGTGCCAGGTTGAGGGAGTGGATCACTGAGGCCGGGTTCTCTGACAGCGCTGACGCCATCTTCTGAGGGAAGTCTCTGGAGAGCCACACCGAGATGCAGAGGAAAAGAACAGCACAACAAACACAACAAATGTAAACTACCCTTTAAGTTTTCCCCCTGTAATGCACCCTTCGCATTCGCTAAAAGCGGGGCCAATGAGCCGCTATGCCCCGAGGAGGCTCAGTCATTATGTTAAGCAGCTACGCCCCGCGAGGTGGGAGATTCATATCAATTCATTACCGAATAAGTATGCCATGGAGAGAGAGGCATAATTAAAGCTGGCAATGTGATAAAAGGTGAAATGTCAAGTGAGGTGAAGCTCAAACATTATCATAAACGTGGGTTATTAGGGAAAAGAGGGGGAGAAAGGCTGGATATATTATATAGTATACTGTAGTGTACAGCATGAGGTTAAAAGAGGTGAAGAATGGGAAAGCCAAAGGTCGAACCGGTGACCTTCCCCGATTCGCAGACCCACTCGGCTACGGCCAGGAGAGGACCGGAGATGAACATTAGAAATGACAGGTTAAGAGCTAAGAACAGACAATGACGAAGCAACAGCAAAGTGTGGTGGTCCAGGTGCTCAATGACAGTCCTATATCTGTCCGTCGACTAACAATAGCTGGACAGCCGTGTCTCCTGTCAACGGTGTCCTCCTGCATGGTGAGACATCTTCCTCCTGCTCATTCCTTGCCAAGATAATGTCCTCCGGCAGAATGAACGGTGTCAAGAGGAAAATGCCTCAAATCTAGTAGTCGAGTAGTGGCAGAAAGTGACGAGGAGAGAAAAGGGCTATTCATACTCCAGTTTGAGGCGATAGCTTATCACTGCGGTGTAGATTTATAACGTTTGAAAACTATAATATATACACGCTACGTCACGCTGCCACTCAAGTGATTACTGGCCAATCACAGTGCATCTTTTCCGGGACTTACAGACCCAAACATGCGCTCTGTGACGCACGCTCATGCTTCACAAGGAATCTCAGGAATGATTTGCCCTCCCTTGAGCACATACGCTCAAGGGCCGAAAGGAACGTCTACCTATATATGTCTATGGGGGTGCACATCTGAACCAGAGGGAGGCGGGGCCATCACTGCATGTATGAGGGCCTAGACTCATAAGTTATCGCCTAAAAAGGTGATAGCTTATCACCTAAAACTGGAGCATGTAATGAGCCTTTAGTCCAGCAGGAGAAGAACACCTACGATTTGAGGCCGGTGTTCTCCAGAGTGATCTCCTCCAGGCTGTTGGATTTGCTGACCGTGTGAAGGACCTGCTCCACCACCTCTGAACCCTACGGACGGAAAAACACACAACAGTTTTCATTGAGTGCTGAATGGTCGAGGTGGTAAGATCATAAGACAGAAATAAGACGATTGTTGAGAGCTAGTGCAGCTGCTATTTTTGCTGCGGCACACCGTATCATTTTGGCATTAGCCATGGCCACACGCACGCACACACGCACGCATGCGCGTGCATATATGAATAGAGATGGCACCCAGAGGAAACCCTGAGGCGAAATGGACAGTGGCCGAATTTGGTATCGCAGTTTGGACCCAAACACATGAACGTGCTGGCCATTGACTATCATTGCGCACGTTCATGATGACACGTGAACGCTGATTCATATGTGAACGCGTGCAATGATAGTCAACGGCACAGCGCATTCACGTGTTTGGGCCCAATCCATCCCAGAATGCACTCTGTTCCTGCCCGGAAGGAGGAGTGAAATCTCCTCATGCGCTTTTGAGCAACTTAATGCAAGTGGATGGGAGGAGAACTCGGGTGCCGTCTCTATTCATATAGACTCTAAGTCTAAGGCACGCACACACGCACGCACACACACACACACGCACGCACACACACACACACACACGATAATATCCATTGTTTGGGTGTAAGAAAAAAGGGAATTTCTTGAGAGGATATTTCCAAACTTCTCACATATGGATTTCTCACAATTTCAAACTTGAAAGTAGTGCTGCTTGCTATACTTTACTGTCTCTCCGAATCTACATAACTCACATCCGTCTGACAGCACTTATTATATTACGCATATAATACAAGATTAAATCAGTTTTTTTTGGAGAGGGAGTTGTTATTATTTTCCTGCAGTGCAGTCAGTGAAATCACTGCACAGATAAACTGCCAACACAAATACATAAAGATAATAAAACTTTCATTAGACAGCCGACGACGGGCAGGCAGAACAACGAGACAACCCAGGGAGGAAAGGGAGTGCTACTGAGAGGAGACAAGTGTGCTTGAGTTAGGGCTGTGACAGATAGAAAGTGTCAATGACTCTCGGAGTATTTCAAGCATCTCTACATTTATATCCGGCGAATAGAACTTTGTTCAACCAGGTATGTTGTTAATGGGTTTCTCCTCAACTGTATTTTTGAGGGGCGCTTGCCCCTCCTATATTCAGCTATTAGTGTAGATTTCCGTCCTACACAAGGTTTTTGGGAGGGAGGTCCTCGACGCACGTCCCACTGGGAGGAGACCCCGGGGCAGACCAAGGCGCAGTTGGAGGAAATACATCGACTCACTGGCCTTGGAACGTCATGCATACATACAGTACACACTACAATAAAAGTTTGAATAAATAAGCCAAGGCACACGTGCACATGTTTTAGTGAATCTGAACCAAGACTCAAAACTAGAACAGAGCTCCGAAAGACATGTCAACATGCCCACTTGACGCCTACGGTTTAACTACAGCCGTTAGAAAGCAACGTGTGTTTGGATAATCTGACGCTTTCCATCTGCCAGAACCTTGAAGTACAAAGAGAAGACAATAAGCCGAAAGTTGGGCTTTTAGGATTGGATTGAATTTTGTAGTTTTTGTTTTGAGGTTCAGGTTAAAAACTACAGCAGTGATGTTCTCCCCGTGTCCCCTAGGGTAGGTACCCTCACAAAAACATGCAGTAATCCTGGTCTCTAAACTGCCTCCCCCTGGCCAGCCGGGACGCCTGATGGAGGGGAAAGGAACTGGTTGGAATAACGTGCTCCTTCCACGCGCTACGTCCAACCAGGGAAACTCCCCCCTGTCAGGTGTAAAGGAGCAACTTGGACACTCAAGCATGAAGGAAGCATGAGTTAAGTCCGTTGCTCTCCCTAGGTTGGCGGAGGGTGTGTAGAGCCCAGGATCACATCACAGGATGATTGACACAGGGGTGAAAAATGGGTTACAAAATCAAGGGACAAAAAATATAAATTATAAAAAAAAAAAACTACAGCAGTGTAAGAACATGACAGACTAGTATAAGCAACAAAGCTGCAGCAAATCAAATGAATAATGGGTAAACAGATGTGCCAAGAGAAGGCACACTTACTTATTTTCAGTAATAAAAGAGAAGGATTAGCAAGTCTAAACAGTGAAAAGACTATTTTCCTTTCTGATGAAGACTCTGTGTCGAAACGTTAATCTATAATAAATCCTCCACTGGTCCGGGAGCTTTACAAAGTGTGCAGACAGACTCCCATTATTATTTTTTGGTCCTCATACACCTGCCATCCAGTAGATGTGCCAGTTCTATTATTTCTCTAAACGGTGAATAGAAAAGAAACTTGGAAAAACAAGTATTTCCAGAAAAGAAATGCAGGAAAAGTACAGAAAAGCCTCAAGTGTTGTAATGGCACATCTCATATAAGTATTTATGTGTGCCAGAGCCACGGGTGTGTAAATGTGCAAGCATACCGGTATTCGACAGTATTGTCAATGCATATGGGCATACCTAATTCTAATAACACCCATTGTTAATTTGATTAGCTGCAGCTGCATTACTCGCCTCACGTTGTACTATAAAGGTCAGCCTGTCGAAGTTTTTTTTAACATGCTGTACTTTAAAATCTGACTATAAAATCTGTTTACGGTTTCATCCCCCCTTTAAGGCTAAGCCCTAGTAAAAATAGCCAGTCTGCATCAAGGCTCAACGCTTTTCATCACGACACGACGTAGCTGCAGAGCTGTTCGTATCAGAACATATCGATTGTGAAAAGTTGTGTGGAGTGTGGAGGGTGGAGGGTGAATGGGGAAGTTGGGGGGAGGGTGAATGGGGAAGTTGGGGGGAGGGTGAATGGGGAAGTTGAGGGGAGGGTGAATGGGGAAGTTGTGTTAAAATAGTTACTATGCGCATGTCTTTGCAGTAGAGCTTGGTGAACCAAGTGTTGTACGCCATGGATGCCACGATCACTGCCAAGTCCCTGGAATGAAAAACAAAACAAAACACACACACACACGCGCACAGCCGCGCACACACACACACACACACACACACACACACACACACACACACACACACACACACATACACACACACACGCGCACACACACAGACGACAGACAAAATTAAAAACCGCTAAATTGGCCACCTCCATCTGCTCCGAGGCACTGGATGTCACTGATCCATAAATTCACATTATGGTCACTGCTAGCCCACCACCGCCCCACCATCACCCCCCCACCACCCCATTCCTGTGAGAGCAGTTCATCATTGTGACACAGAGAACACTATGTGGAGAGAGAGAGAGAGAGAGAGAGAGAGAGAGAGAGAGAGAGAGAGAGAAGCACGCCTTTCAAAATAAATAAATAAACAAATATGACTGATTTTGTAGCTAGCTGGGGGGGGGGGGGCAGGAAGAAGGAGAGAAGTGAATGAAAAATGGAAGGATGGAAGTGAGGGAAGGAGGAGAGAGCGTGGGATACGGACAGATAGCGGTGTGTGTGTGTGTGTGTGTGTGTGTGTGTGTGTGGGTGTGTGTGTGTGTGTTAGTTGCAAAGAGTACACCAACAACAAATGTACTGTAAAGATTGATAGAAAACTCTCCCACGTCCGGGGGGGTTAGACAGGGCTGCAGCCTGAGTCTTTAACATACATCAATGACCTGGCAAAAACACTAGAACAATCCACAGCACCGGGCATCCCCCTAG
>NC_139709.1:9955949-10135946 GCF_964188405.1 Protomyctophum parallelum
CCCCCTAGTAGACACAGTCACACAGAAGTCAAATGCTTACTATTCACAGATGATCTGGTGTTGCTATCTCCAACCAAAGAAGAACAGCAACTTGATCTCCTGCACACTTTCTCCCCGGACACGGGCCTTGACCATTAACCTAAAGAAAACTAAAGCTATGATATTCCAAAAAAGATCTAGTCGCCAACACCAACAATTTGTACTAAATACAACCATGCAAAGAACTATACCCATTTCGGCCTAAACATCAGCAGCACAGGTAACTTCAAGCAAGCTGTAAATGACCTGAAGGACAGGCAAGAAGAGCTTTCTATATGTACTCAAAGGAAACATTAAGTTAAACATCCCAATACAAATCTGGCTAAAGATACTAGACTCTGTTATAGAACCCATTTCCCTCTATGGTTTCAAAGTCTGGGGCCCACTTGCCAATCAAGAACCGGAAAAATGGGATAAACACCAAATTGAAACTCTGCATGCAGAATTCTGCAAATCCATTCTGCGCATCCAACGGAAAACACCAAATAACGCATGCAGAGCAGAATTAGGACGATACCCACTAATTATCAAAACCCAAAAGAGAGCATTGAAATTCTATAAACACCTAAAGGAAAGTGAACCGAACCGGACACGCTCCACAAAAATCCCTGGAAAAATGCCCAGCTAGTTCTGGGACTAACACAAGCACAACCACCAGACAGAAAACAAACAGGACTACACCAAATCATAAGAAAACTAAAAGAAAGCTATCTCACACACTGGAAAAGATCTACTCAAAACCAGAGCAAAATGGAATGCTATTAAACAGGAATACACAGTAGCAGAATACTTGAGCACAGTGACTGACCCAAAACGAAGGAAAACATTAACTCGATATAGACTCGGTGAACACAGTCTTGCGATTGAGAAAGGCTGCCATAGGCAGACCTGGCTCCCAAGAGAAGACAGACAGACACAATGAGGTAGAGACTGAGCTACACTTCCTAACTGTACCAAGCCATCAGAGACATATACTTTCCACGGATTACAATCACCCAAAGAGTTTGAAAACATGACTAATGACAAAAAACTCCCATCTGTTGGGTGAAGTACAACAATGTGCAAACACAGCAGCGAGATGTGTGAGCTGCTGTGACAGGAGAAGGATATCAACTGGAATACAAGCACCTCATGGAATACAAACCATTATGTGTACACTGTTAATCAAAAGTATAAAGCTAACGTATTCTATATGGATGTATATTGTATAACCTATCTCTGACAGAAAATGCACAATCTTTTTATAGTTTCACAAGATAGTATTACCCAAGAGAGAGAGAGAGAGAGAGAGAGAGAGAGAGAGAGAGAGAGAGAGAGAGAGAGAGAGAGAGAAAACCACTTAGAGAGAAGAGTGAAGTATAGATTGATGACTGGCTCAGTGGATTATTAAATAAAGCCTCAGTTTGATCCTGGCTACGGGACCTCAAACACTGCTCAACTGCTATTCCAGGAGGGTGGTGTGTGTGCGTGTGCGTGTGTGCGTGCATGCCTCTCATGAAGGAATTTAACCCCGGTCTCTCCACGGTGGCACCGCAACCAGACACAGTGGCGGCCTTATATTATGTTTCAATCGTTTCAATTGAAACGGGCCTCGAGTCTCCAGGGGCTCCCCAATAAATGGGGGAAAAAATAAATAGTAGTAGTAGTATAGTGTGTTGTTTGGTTGTAATTGTTCCCACTTCCCAGTGTGTGCACTCACTGCACTAGCTGACAGCTGACAGTTGCGATTGCATCATTGTATAGCCAATGCTGCCTTCCAGTTATACCTAGCCTGGGTAAATCCAGGACAACATTTCATTCTGCCAGGAGGGGTGAGTCTGGCTAAATGGGAATACAAAGTCCTTAGGATTGTAACAGCTTTGGTACGAGCCAATCTGCGACCGAGCTCAGGGCTCTGTGATTGACAGCGCACGTTGGCCAATCAGGAGCGATTTATCTTCCTGGTGTTAGATAAACGGACGGCTTTCCGACAATTATCTTTGCAGAGACGGCAAAAATCGTTTACATTCGATTCAGCCATAACAAATTTGATTTCGAAATAAACGGAGACTGCTAGTGTGGCAAGAAGATTTGGCTGCTGATGCTGCTGTGTGCATAGAGAGTATGTACTGCTGTGGGACAGGAGGAATGAGGAAGTAGGAACGGAACACGTTTAGATGATGCCACTTTTTTGATATACGCTGATTGGCTGAAGGGGTTGTCCGTCAACGCTACTCTCCCGCCCCACGGTTAAACAGCCACACAGGCGATTATGCCAGACTCTCCCCTCAGGCAGATTGCAAATCTGGCGAGGGGTTTACCCAGGCTAAGTTATACCTTAAAGTAAAACATTGTTTAATCAAGCAAGCTGCTTTTGTGTATTTTCTACTTGGCTGTGTATGCTGTTCATACTTTGAAGTCCGATAATAAACACTGAAAAAAAAAGAAGAAAAAAAAGTTAAAAAAAAATATATATATAATTATTTATTATTAAAATGATGACGTCATGAACAGGGCCTCCCGATCCTTAAGGCCGCCCCTGCCCAGACATCCCTGAAACAGAGCGTTCTTGGGTGTCCATTATTATTACGTACAATCAAAAGTTAAAGCAATAACCCAGCCTTTTTCTGTGTGTATAATGTGGTGGTGGGAGTCAGAGAGAGAGATACAGGAGATGGAGGGGGAGAGAGAGAGAGAGAGAGAGAGAGAGAGAGAGAGAGAGAGAGAGAGAGAGAGAGAGAGAGAGAGAGAGAGAGAGAGAGAGAGAGAGAGAGAGAGAGAGAGAGAGAGAGAAACTGAAAGAGGAAAAAGGAGGGAAGACAGAGAAATGTAGAGATAAGGGGAATAATACAGGAGATACTTTTCCAACTCTCCAAGGTCCAACTAAAGGGCCTTGCAAACGGGGAGCGATAAAACGTGCCTATAGTTCATTTTCAATGAGACCTGCGTTTTTGCTCGGAGAAGTGAGCGCGGTTTCGCGCACACGCCCGCGACTCACAAGACCTGGATCCGGTTTAGCTTTTTTTTTGTACGCTTGCGTTGTCGCGCCCCTCTTGAGAAGACCTGTAGCAGACCCTTAAAGCTGCTCCACTTGGTCCAACATGTGGCAGCATCATCTGACAAACAAGCTGTGACACACACAGATGTGTCCATGGACCCCCCCTTCAAGCTGTGACACACAGATGTGTCCATGGACCCCCCCTTCAAGCTGAGACACACAGATGTGTCCATGGACCCCCCCTTCAAGCTGAGACACACAGAGATGTGTCCATGGACCCCCCCCCCCCTTCAAGCTGAGACACACAGAGATGTGTCATGGACCCCCCCCTTCAAGCTGAGACACACAGAGATGTGTCCATGGACCCCCCCTTCAAGCTGAGACACACAGAGATGTGTCCATGGACCCCCCCCCCCCCTTCAAGCTGAGACACACAGAGATGTGTCCATGGACCCCCCCCCCCCCTTCAAGCTGAGACACACAGAGATGTGTCCATGGACCCCCCCCCCCCCCTTCAAGCTGAGACACACAGAGATGTGTCCATGGACCCCCCCCCCCCCTTCAAGCTGAGACACACAGAGATGTGTCCATGGACCCCCCCCCTTCAAGCTGTGACACAGAGATGTGTCCATGGACCCCCCCCCCCCCCTTCAAGCTGAGACACACAGAGATGTGTCCATGGACCCCCCCCCCCCTTCAAGCTGAGACACACAGAGATGTGTCCATGACCCCCCCCCCCCCCTTCAAGCTGAGACACACAGAGATGTGTCCATGGACCCCCCCCCCCCCCTTCAGCTGAGACACACAGAGATGTGTCCATGGACCCCCCCCCCCCCCTTCAAGCTGTGACACACAGAGATGTGTCCATGGACCCCCCCCCCCTTCAAGCTGTGACACACAGAGATGTGTCCATGGACCCCCCCCCCCCCCCTTCAAGCTGTGACACACAGAGATGTGTCCATGGACCCCCCCTTCAAGCTGTGACACACAGAGATGTGTCCATGGACCCCCCCCCCCTTCAAGCTGTGACACACAGAGATGTGTCCATGGACCCCCCCCCCCCCTTCAAGCTGTGACACACAGAGATGTGTCCATGGACCCCCCCCCCCCTTCAAGCTGAGACACACAGAGATGTGTCCATGGACCCCCCCCCCCTTCAAGCTGAGACACACAGAGATGTGTCCATGGACCCCCCCTTCAAGCTGAGACACACAGAGATGTGTCCATGGACCCCCCCCCCCCTTCAAGCTGAGACACACAGAGATGTGTCCATGGACCCCCCCCCCCCCCCTTCAAGCTGTGACACAGAGATGTGTCCATGGACCCCCCCCCCCCCCCTTCAAGCTGAGACACACAGAGATGTGTCCATGGACCCCCCCCCCCCCCTTCAAGCTGAGACACACAGAGATGTGTCCATGGACCCCCCCCCCCCCTTCAAGCTGAGACACACAGAGATGTGTCCATGACCCCCCCCCCCCTTCAAGCTGTGACACACAGAGATGTGTCCATGGACCCCCCCCCCCCCTTCAAGCTGTGGACACAGAGATGTGTCCATGGACCCCCCCCCCCCTTCAAGCTGAGACACACAGAGATGTGTCCATGGACCCCCCCCCCCCTTCAAGCTGAGACACACAGAGATGTGTCCATGGACCCCCCCCCCCCCCTTCAAGCTGAGACACACAGAGATGTGTCCATGGACCCCCCCCCCCCCTTCAAGCTGAGACACACAGAGATGTGTCCATGGACCCCCCCTTCAAGCTGAGACACACAGAGATGTGTCCATGGACCCCCCCCCCCCCCCCTTCAAGCTGAGACACACAGAGATGTGTCCATGGACCCCCCCCCCCCCCCTTCAAGCTGAGACACACAGAGATGTGTCCATGGACCCCCCCCCCCCCCTTCAAGCTGAGACACACAGAGATGTTTCCATGGACCCCCCCCCCCCCCTTCAAGCTGTGACACACAGAGATGTGTCCATGGACCCCCCCCCCTTCAAGCTGTGACACACAGAGATGTGTCCATGGACCCCCCCTTTAAGCTGTGACACACAGAGATGTGTCCATGGACCCCCCCCCCCCCCCCCCTTCAAGCTGTGACACACAGAGATGTGTCCATGGACCCCCCCCCCCCCCTTCAAGCTGTGACACACAGAGATGTGTCCATGGACCCCCCCCCCCCCCCTTCAAGCTGTGACACACAGAGATGTGTCCATGGACCCCCCCCCCCCCTTCAAGCTGTGACACACAGAGATGTGTCCATGGACCCCCCCTTCAAGCTGTGACACACAGAGATGTGTCCATGGACCCCCCCCCCCCCTTCAAGCTGTGACACACAGAGATGTGTCCATGGACCCCCCCCCCCCCCCTTCAAGCTGTGACACACAGAGATGTGTCCATGGACCCCCCCCCCCCCCTTCAAGCTGTGACACACAGAGATGTGTCCATGGACCCCCCCCCCCCTTCAAGCTGTGACACACAGAGATGTGTCCATGGACCCCCCCCCCCCTTCAAGCTGTGACACACAGAGATGTTTCCATGGACCCCCCCCCCCCCCCCTTCAAGCTGAGACACACAGAGATGTGTCCATGGACCCCCCCCCCCCCCCCCCCCCTTCAAGCTGAGACACACAGAGATGTGTCCATGGACCCCCCCCCCTTCAAGCTGAGACACACAGAGATGTGTCCATGGACCCCCCCCCCCCCTTCAAGCTGTGACACACAGAGATGTTTCCATGGACCCCCCCCCCCCCTTCAAGCTGTGACACACAGAGATGTGTCCATGGACCCCCCCCCCCCCCCTTCAAGCTGTGACACACAGAGATGTGTCCATGGACCCCCCCCCCCCCCTTCAAGCTGTGACACACAGAGATGTGTCCATGGACCCCCCCCCCCCTTCAAGCTGTGACACACAGAGATGTGTCCATGGACCCCCCCCCCCCCTTCAAGCTGTGACACACAGAGATGTTTCCATGGACCCCCCCCCCCCCTTTAAGCTGTGACACACAGAGATGTGTCCATGGACCCCCCCCCCCCCTTCAAGCTGTGACACACAGAGATGTGTCCATGGACCCCCCCCCCCCTTCAAGCTGTGACACACAGAGATGTGTCCATGGACCCCCCCCCCCCTTCAAGCTGTGACACACAGAGATGTGTCCATGGACCCCCCCCCCCCCTTCAAGCTGTGACACACAGAGATGTTTCCATGGACCCCCCCCCCCCCCCTTCAAGCTGAGACACACAGAGATGTGTCCATGGACCCCCCCCCCCCCTTCAAGCTGTGACACACAGAGATGTGTCCATGGACCCCCCCCCCCCCTTCAAGCTGAGACACACAGAGATGTGTCCATGGACCCCCCCCCCCTTCAAGCTGAGACACACAGAGATGTGTCCATGGACCCCCCCCCCCCCCTTCAAGCTGTGACACACAGAGATGTTTCCATGGACCCCCCCCCCCCCTTCAAGCTGTGACACACAGAGATGTGTCCATGGACCCCCCCCTTTAAGCTGTGACACACAGAGATGTGTCCATGGACCCCCCCCCCCCTTCAAGCTGTGACACACAGAGATGTGTCCATGGACCCCCCCCCCCCCTTCAAGCTGTGACACACAGAGATGTGTCCATGGACCCCCCCCCCCCCCTTCAAGCTGTGACACACAGAGATGTTTCCATGGACCCCCCCCCCCTTCAAGCTGTGACACACAGAGATGTGTCCATGGACCCCCCCCCTTCAAGCTGTGACACACAGAGATGTGTCCATGGACCCCCCCCCCCCCCCTTCAAGCTGTGACACACAGAGATGTGTCCATGGACCCCCCCCCCCCCCCCTTCAAGCTGTGACACACAGAGATGTGTCCATGGACCCCCCCTTCAAGCTGAGACACACAGAGATGTGTCCATGGACCCCCCCCCCCCCCCCCTTCAAGCTGTGACACACAGAGATGTGTCCATGGACCCCCCCCCCTTCAAGCTGAGACACACAGAGATGTGTCCATGGACCCCCCCCCCTTCAAGCTGAGACACACAGAGATGTGTCCATGGACCCCCCCCCCTTCAAGCTGAGACACACAGAGATGTGTCCATGGACCCCCCCCCCCCTTCAAGCGCAAAAGTGTTTTGGGGAAAAAATAAGACTATACCTTATTGGCCTGACGACGATTGTTTTCAATGGAAATATCCTAAAAAAGGCGGTCGTATTACAATTGGAGACTAGACTGTCTACCGGTATTTCCCATTCAATGTTATTTTTCTACAAGAGTCGAAATTTGAGGTCTTTTCATTCAGAAATGTAAGCACGCGCGAGAGACCTATTATCAAATCAATGTGTTTTCCAACTTTTCATTATTTGGATTATCATTGTGATTGCTCTGTTGTCTGTAGTCAAACAGCGCCAACGACACCCAACTGTGTCTTGATTGGTGCTTGTGCCATAATGCTTGCGATTAGTGCGTTGAAAACACAATTATGTCAAATAGTCTTCGGCGCAAAAAGAGACAGTCAAATTGATTTACTACATCGACAGGGAAATAAAGAGAGACAAAGCGAAAGTCAAAAAACACTTGGTTGGAAAACACATTGATTTGATAATAGGTCTCTCGCGCGTGCTTACATTTCTGAATGGAAAAATAACATTGAACGGGAAATACCGCTAGTCTAAAGTGAAACACAGAAAGACAGCGAGAGAGAGAGAGAGAGAGAGAGAGAGAGAAGAGCAATGGACTGTAATACAGGGTTTGACGTGGCTGCAGGCTGTGTTCCTACTGTCACTAGTACTAGGACGATTCGGTTATTATCCGGACAACGTAAAAACAAATCCATCCATTCTCTCCCTCCTCTCCTTCTCTCACTCCTCTCCAATTCCACAAACGTCCACACACACAATTATTTTTGACGTTCTTACACAAAATGTGTCCATCCGTCCCTCCCGCCCATGCAGAAGAAGCCACAGCTGGCTGACACTGTATAGGTTGTGTGTGTGTGTGTGTGTGTGTGTGTGTGTGTGTGTGTGTGTGTGTGTGTGTGTGTGTGTGTGTGTGTGTGTGCGTGTGCGTGCGCGTGCGTGCGTGCGTGCGTGCCTGCGTGCGTGTCAACTTAAAGCAGCGTTTCCCATTGAGAGAGTGAAACGGACAGTGCAAGAGGCAAATAGAGGAAACAGACAGAGAGATGACAAAAGGAGTGTGGGAACAGGAGAAGAAAGAGAGAGGGGGGGGGGGAGGGGGGGTTGGGGGACAGAGGGAAATGACAGATTCAGAACGAGAGAGAAACATGGAGAGGGTGTTTGTTTTCAGTCCGGAAGAGTGAACTGAGACCAACCAGGACGGACAGCAGCTCGTCAGCATGCAGCACAAAATAAACATGGAGTCCTGTCGCTAATGGTAATGCTAGACGGACAGAGAGAGAGAGGGGGGGGGGGGGGTTAGGGCTTGGGAGATATTATACAGTAGAAGGACAAGGAGAGGAGTGGCATAACAGACAGTGAAGCAGGGATAGATCAGAGGTGGGTGCTCTAAAGGGTCTTTCTCTGGATGACGGTTGGCATGCGTGCCCTCTCTTCCTGTGCGTTCTCTGTTCTTGCTGGAGGCGTGTTCTTTTCCTGGTACATCTCTTGCACTTCAAAATCCTCTGACCTCCTATTTTTATACCTTTCAAAAAGGTTTTGGAGAAGTCGATGGGAGTTAAGAGAGGACATAAGTAATTGCCGAGCCACGCGTATAATTATGACTTATTTTGGCCATAGGACATTATTTGGATTATTTGAACCCGTCATTGTCAGTCAATCATTTCAGCAATAGCCTTGCCCTAGCCCCGACGAGGCGCATGCAAATTCTAAAATATGTAATTGCTAATTAGCCTTCTATAGTGTTTAGCTACTTTCTATGTAGGTATTACCTTGTGTTGTTCTTGCTCACTGTAAATCGCTCTGGATTAAGAGCGTCTTCTAAATGCCTAAATTGTATAAAGCTAGTGTATTTTTTTGAATTTTTGTTCCAATGAACTAAAACGTCATGATCGTGACAGTCGTAATTACCAACTCACATGTCTTTGTCACATCTCTTTACAAGCCCTGCCACTCCATTGCATGCCACATGAACTCTCTCTCTCAATACGTTATGGACGACAAGAGACGAGATGAAGAGGGGAAGTTGATTTTAGCGATGCCACTGGGGAGAGAGGGGGAGAGAGGGAAGGGAGGGGAGGAAGGAGAGGGGAGGAGGAGAAGCACCGAGGGAGGCGTAACGCCATCTCTGCAGCGCACGCTGTGCCTCAGTGCTCCCACACTCTGACAAGCTTATCATCCCCAGATTCCTTCACCAACTTCTGACACACTGACTGAAGACATTAGCCAAGAGAGCCAGAGAGAGAGAGAGAGAGACAGAGAGACAGAGAGATCCAGAGAGAGCCAGAGAGAGAGAGAGAGAGAGAGAGAGAGAGAGAGAGAGAGAGAGAGAGAGAGAGAGAGAGATCCAGAGAGAGCCAGAGAGAGAGAGAGAGAGAGAGAGACAGACAGAGAGAGACAGAGAGAGACAGAGAGAGCCAGAGAGAGCCAGAGAGAGCAATAGAGAGAGAAAGAGAGAGAGTGAGAGACTAAGAAAGAGCAGAGAGCTAGAGGATGCAGTAATGAGGGAAATATTAAAAAAAAAAACGAATAAGAAAGAGTGAAAGGGAGAGGAAGAATGAGAGTGAAAGAAAGAGAGATCAGGGTGAAGAATGTGAGAGATTGAAAGAGGACACATGCATACCATCCCCAGGCTTCAAGACAGACAGAATTACTCCAGTCCTCAATAAACCATCAGTCATTTCTAGTCTTTCTATCCATCTGTCACAGAACCTTTTGGATCCCAGCCAGTGTGGATTCAAACATGCCCATATTTCACTTAAAAACGGCCCTCCTCAGTCCTCCCTGTCACAGATGCACTACAAGCTGTCCTCAGCCCTCGTCCTTCTTGACCCGTCTCCACTCTCCAGCAGTTCAAAGTGTCGACCACTATCTTCTCCTAGACACCATTTCTGATTCTGACAACAAGGGCATCAGTGGGAAAGCACTCCAGGGATTCTTCGAATCTGCCCGACTGATCAGACCTTCAAGGTTGAATTGAGAGGTTTGGTTTCATCCCCTCATAACCTCTTGCCTGCATGGAGTCCCTCATAACCTCTTGCCTGGAGTCCCTCATAACCTCCCCATGGGCCCTTCTTTTTTCTCTCTTTAAATCGCTGTCTCGATCATCTCTCCTCACAAGGTCTCCTATCACCTGCACAAGACACTTTGTCTGCTTCCCTACCTCATGTGTATGCCACTACACACCTGGGCTGACATCGCACAGTGGATGTCTTTTCACCACCTCAAGCTCGACACAGACAAGACTGAGATTATTTTCCTCCCTGGAAAGCACTTTCTTTCTATATTATATTCATCGACAACCTCCTGGAGGCTCTTTTTCAAACTGCCAAGAAGCTGGAAGTGGTCCGACCGGGTCAGTGGTCCCAGTGTAATCAGGGCAACCTTGACAAAGTGAGCTCGTTCTCAACGGGCTTCCCTGAATAGATAAAGGAAAAGGAAAGAAAGAAAGTGGTCCTTCAAAGTACACATTTGGAAATGATCAGTCAATCATGACAGGTTTTCACTTTTCAGCATCTGGAGCATGGAGTGTGCCTCAGTCATCTCCAGGCTTCAATGTTTGCAACTCCCTCCTTGCTGGTCTGTCGGCATCCACACTCAAATCCCTACGACTGATCCAGAATGCTGCGGCATGCCTGGTCTTCACTGCCTGTACCGTGCCCTCAAGACATGATCATGCATTCTGTGTTTTAAGATACCTCTGACTTGTTCCTTTTTATTGCTGGGAAATATCCCTGAAGAGTTTCTAATACATGATAAAAAAATATTTAATCAAGATCCTCTTAGCAACAAGTAAGAAAGCGATCACACGACGCTGGTAACAGGACCCACCAACGAAAGAACATTTGATGGGCATTACTGAGGAACTGTACGTTATGGAAAAACTAACATTCATACTTAGACCACAAGAGAATAAGTTCTATAAAAAGTGGGAAAAGTGGGATCTCTTCTCTCAGCCCAACGATAATGCAAGAGGATTTCAATGAATGTATCTTGTAATATGAAAAATGCAGCCTTGTCTTTTGTCTCTGGCTTTTCATCAATAAAAAATGATCATGAATCAGCTAAAACAAGACGTCTGTCCCTCCCTTCCCTGGCTGACCTGTCCCCTTCAGTCAGGACTGCAGACTCAGTGTTTTTTAAGCGGCAGCGTAAACAACAGCATCTGATAAAGAATGTAGCCTCAGTGTTTCTGTCACCTGCTGTCAAGATGGCTGAAGTCCAGAAGGTTGAATTCCCTGTTGTCCTGAGAGTGATATATGGTGTCCACGTCCTGGAGAAGGCAAAGAAAGACATGAAAGAGGGGAAGGGAAGGAGGTAAATGAGACAGAAACAGGGAAACGATTTTGTGTTTTTTCTTTTGTGTGTATGTGGGGAACAAAATGATTAAGAAGTGAGGATGTAATTTAGAAACTAATGAAAGCACTGCTTTTCAATGTTTAATTTAGTGCACCTAGTAGGGCATGAAGAGAACACCGATCGTGATGTGGTTTTCGAAAAAATAAAGTGTGTATCGGGGGGGGGGGGGGGGTTCTTACCCACTGCACTTCCTCCTTGCAGCCAATGCCGTTGTAATCACACAGAGCTGCATAGGTCTCCGAAAAACCACCTGACACACAGAACAACAAGAGGAAGAGAAGGGAAGAGATGTCAAATAGGTAGAGAAGAGGCATTCCATTTGGAGGGGAGAGATGCGGTGTGGAGTGAGGACAGGAGGATGTGACGCGTGTGTGCGTGCGTGTGTGCATGCGTGCATGCGTGCGTGCGTGCATGAGAAGCAAGGAGAAGAGATGAAGTCGGAAAGAAAGTGGAGTTGCGAAACATAAGAAGAGAATAGTAAAGAGATATAGACAGGTAAGGAGAGGTAAGGAGTCAGAAAACGATTATGGTAAGTGTAAGAGAAAGTGGAGAGATGAAAGAGGGAAGGAAAGAGAGCGTGAGATTAGCTGTACACATGACAGTGAGATGAAAGCACTGCACCATGAAAGAGTGCTCACTGTAGATTAATAGGATTACCGTACTAGCAGGAAGGGAAATGCACCCAACAAATATGATCTTCTGACCTACTTACGCAAGAAAGTTGGAAATATTATTTGATGTGAGAATGAGTGAGTGAGTGAGTGAGTGAGTGAGTGAGTGAGTGAGTGAGTGAGTGACTTCGTGTTTGTCAGTGAGTGAGTATCCGGCAGCCGACTTGCTTCTTTTGTTTAAAGTGGGAAATTTGGTATAATAGTCTTTTTTATTGGCCTAAAATATTGTCTATACAGTAAGAAGTAGTAGTAGAAGTAGTATAGAAGTATACAAACATTGATGAATCCACTTGCTGACCGGCTGAAAGTATTGGGCAATCTTTTTTATAGGGGTTTCTTGTGACCCTACCATTAACATCCTATGGCAGGCAAAAATGTCAAATCTTCCTTTTGCTTTAAGTAGCATGTGACATGTCAAAATAGGGTTTTTTTTCATGATTCCGAGCACTAGTTTTGCACAAAATACACTCCTCAGGCTAAAAGCAGCCATAGCCACTTGCCCAAATGTGCCCAAAATGTGCTGACCTCATGTCTATTGCCGTTTTTAGCCCAAGGAGTGTATTTTGTGCAAAACTAATGCTTGGAATGGAACTAAGGCCAATAAAAAAAAAAGACTATAAATTATACCATTATACCAAATGTCCACCTCGGCTGCCGGACTTAGGGCTGTCCCCGACTAAGGATTTGTATAGTCGACTGATAGATGAATAAATTTACTGTTAGTCGACTAATAGTCGACTGAGCAAAAATAAATAAATAAATAAATATTTTACAAAAATATTGTATTATTCCACTAGGTCTGTGGGGGACATAAACACATTTGAACATTCTGACTGTTCAAATCTCCAATGTGCATGTGGAGTGTGTCTGCCTGTGTGGCAATGTGCCACTGCCTGTGACTTGAATCGCACAGTGCGACAGTGAACAACTGAGAGGCTTGTCATTAGCCAGATTGAGCACAGCAGGTGAGATTGAGATTCTGGAGTCTATCAGGCCAGCGCACTGTGCGATTCAAGTCACAGGCAGTGACTGCCGATTGTTTCCAAACATACCTTTCTACACTCCAACAAGGCGATCCATTTAAATATGGCATACGCTGGATCTCTGCTATACACCTTGCTGCTGATGCTGCTGCTGGCAAAGCTCGTCTCCCTAAAACCCCAGCCTCCATCTTCTTGCATGGCTCAAAGTTAAACTGAAATTCATGTTTGCATGGCTCCAAGAGTAAAATCATATTCAATGTTTGCATGTCTCTAGAGTTGAACTGAAATTCATGTTTGCATGGATCTAAACCTAAACTGGAATTCAAGTTCTGCATGCTTAAAGTTAAACTGATTTAATGTCTTGCGTTGGGGGGTAAGCATAGCGTTCTCTGATTTCCCTTAACACGCTGCTTAGCTAAAATTAGAGAACATCTTAAGAGCAGAGCCATCGACGGCAGAAGTTATACTGCTGCGTGTGTGTGTTTGTGCGTGCAAGGTGACTCACCACATGTTTTCTGCGTCTCTAGCGAAGATTCTGAATTTGGTGAAAACTTATGACCTCCATCAGAGACATCTCCCTCAGCTCGACAGATAGGTGGCCTGAGAGAGAGAGAGAGAGAGAGAGAGAGAGAGAGAGAGAGAGATGTCATGGATAACAGCTGACAGCATGTGATATGTACAGACTTACTTGTAGTACTCGTAGTGGGTTGGGCTTGATTTGGGTTTGGCCTCCTTGCTGTTTTTTAGAGACTGCGAGGGAGGGCAGAATCCATTTGTACCGATGGGTCGGTGGTACTAAACATTTCTTTCTAACTGGAGCAATGGTCCGACAGTGTTTTCTTACAAATAAACCCACTCACCATGTTGTGTCTGTCAATATGTCAAAGTTCAAAATGGACTGGTTGTGGTGGCCACCGTTTCATCTTTTTCAGTGTACACCTACACTAGAGTTCAGGGTAAACAGTAACCTACGCTAGAGTTTGGTGAAAGCTAAATAAGTCGAGTTATTGAAAATGAGCGTATTCAAACGCTGACACTTGGAAAATAATCGCCTGCACCGAATGTATTGACAGAAAGTATCTCATAGGATTTTTATGAGACAAAACCAATAATCCAAGCTTTCCGCACAGCCGCAATGTAGTTTAACGTTTTAACTCAGATCAAGGGTGGTTGGTATTGCTTGCGGCTACTTTCTGCTACTCCTCCTACAGACTTCTCTGGAGTAATGTACTCACTAAACTTGTACAGTACCATACAGATTTTTCATATGGCCAATACAAATGACTGTACATCTGGGCAGCAGTCTAAATGTCCCCCACGCCCTAGTACACTTGGACCGTTACTTTCAATTATGTTCACCTTAAATTGTATAAAATCTTCAATGAGGCTGTGTGCCGAGGCAATTAAATCAGGGGTGTAAGGGCTGTGTGCACTGCCTGACTTGCAGGGAGCTACATCACAGTCTAATTTGTAGTAGAGATGCATTTCATCGCATTTAATGAAAAGGGTACAGTGTGCGGTTAAAAGTTCACAATATAGCTTTGGGACTGAATTATAAAGGCTGCTAGACTTCTGCTGTACACAGAATGCCTGAAGTGCTGCTTTAGAATGCAATAGTTCTGATTTTGTATTCCTTTTCTAAGCTTTTTAACTGGTCAAGGGTCGGGAATGGAATCATATAATACGACTTTGCTCACTGGTATATCATCCAGCGTGTAAAATACTTACTTAATCCCATTTGCCCACAAATAAAGCTGAACACCTATAACCACACATCCATGACCTTAATCCTTACTTTATCTCTAGAGTCATCAGCTATCCGAAAAGCATATGCCTTTGTGTTCGTGCGTGCGTGCGTGCGTCATATGTCCTTGCTATATCGCTATACTCTAGCTACAGTACATAACTTCAATACACCGAAGCAAATCAATTACAAGGCTACAGAATAAATGGCCCCAATGCACTCTTCTCCCTTCAGCCTCCCCCCCCCACTCTCTGTATCCTGTTTAAATGTCCTCGCTACAGGCAATCAGCCGCCGCGGCTCTAATGGAAAAGAGCCATTTGGAGAGATGATAGGGTGGTGGTGATGTAGTCCTGTTCAGGTCAGTAGCTGGGGCACAGAGATGATAGGGTGGTGGTGATGTAGTCCTGCTACAGGTCAGTAGCTGGGACACAGAGATGATAGGGTGGTGGTGATATAGGCCTGCTACAGGTCAGTAGCTGGGGCACAGAGATGATAGGGTGGTGGTGATATAGTCCTGTTCAGGTCAGTAGCTGGGACACAGAGATGATAGGGTGGTGGTGATATAGTCCTGTTCAGGTCAGTAGCTGGGGCACAGAAATGATAGGGTGTGGTGATATAGTCCTGTTCAGGTCAGTAGCTGGGACACAGAGATGATAGGGTGTGGTGATATAGTCCTGTTCAGGTCAGTAGCTGGGGCACAGAGATGATAGGGTGTGGTGATATAGTCCTGTTCAGGTCAGTAGCTGGGGCACAGAGATGATAGGGTGGTGGTGATATAGGCCTGCTCAGGTCAGTAGCTGGGGCACAGAGATGATAGGGTGGTGGTGATATAGTCCTGTTCAGGTCAGTAGCTGGGACACAGAGATGATAGGGTGGTGGTGATATAGTCCTGTTCAGGTCAGTAGCTGGGGCACAGAGATGATAGGGTGGTGGTGATGTAGTCCTGTTCAGGTCAGTAGCTGGGTCACAGAGATGATAGGGTGGTGGTGATATAGTCCTGTTCAGGTCAGTAGCTGGGACACAGAGATGATAGGGTGGTGGTGATATAGTCCTGCTACAGGTCAGTAGCTGGGGCACAGAGATGATAGGGTGGTGGTGATGTAGTCCTGTTCAGGTCAGTAGCTGGGGCACAGAGATGATAGGGTGGTGGTGATATAGTCCTGTTCAGGTCAGTAGCTGGGGCACAGAGATGATAGGGTGTGGTGATATAGTCCTGTTCAGGTCAGTAGCTGGGGCACAGAGATGATAGGGTGGTGGTGATATAGGCCTGCTCAGGTCAGTAGCTGGGGCACAGAGATGATAGGGTGGTGGTGATATAGTCCTGCTACAGGTCAGTAGCTGGGGCACAGAGATGATAGGGTGTGGTGATATAGTCCTGTTCAGGTCAGTAGCTGGGGCATAGAGATGATAGGGTGGTGGTGATGTAGTCCTGCTCAGGTCAGTAGCTGGGTCACAGAGATGATAGGGTGGTGGTGATATAGTCCTGTTCAGGTCAGTAGCTGGGGCACAGAGATGATAGGGTGGTGGTGATGTAGTCCTGCTACAGGTCAGTAGCTGGGGCACAGAGATGATAGGGTGGTGGTGATATAGTCCTGCTCAGGTCAGTAGCTGGGACACAGAGATGATAGGGTGGTGGTGATATAGTCCTGTTCAGGTCAGTAGCTGGGGCACAGAGATGATAGGGTGGTGGTGATGTAGTCCTGTTCAGGTCAGTAGCTGGGGCACAGAGATGATAGGGTGTGGTGATGTAGTCCTGTTCAGGTCAGTAGCTGGGACACAGAGATGATAGGGTGTGGTGATATAGTCCTGTTCAGGTCAGTAGCTGGGGCACAGAGATGATAGGGTGGTGGTGATATAGTCCTGTTCAGGTCAGTAGCTGGGACACAGAGATGATAGGGTGGTGGTGATATAGTCCTGTTCAGGTCAGTAGCTGGGACACAGAGATGATAGGGTGGTGGTGATATAGTCCTGCTCAGGTCAGTAGCTGGGGCACAGAGATGATAGGGTGGTGGTGATATAGTCCTGCTCAGGTCAGTAGCTGGGGCACAGAGATGATAGGGTGTGGTGATATAGTCCTGCTACAGGTCAGTAGCTGGGGCACAGAGATGATAGGGTGTGGTGATATAGTCCTGCTCAGGTCAGTAGCTGGGGCACAGAGATGATAGGGTGGTGGTGATATAGTCCTGCTACAGGTCAGTAGCTGGGGCACAGAGATGATAGGGTGGTGGTGATATAGTCCTGTTCAGGTCAGTAGCTGGGGCACAGAGATGATAGGGTGGTGGTGATATAGTCCTGTTCAGGTCAGTAGCTGGGGCACAGAGATGATAGGGTGTGGTGATCTAGTCCTGCTCAGGTCAGTAGCTGGGGCACAGAGATGATAGGGTGGTGGTGATATAGTCCTGTTCAGGTCAGTAGCTGGGGCACAGAGATGATAGGGTGTGGTGATATAGTCCTGTTCAGGTCAGTAGCTGGGGTACAGAGATGATAGGGTGGTGGTGATATAGTCCTGTTCAGGTCAGTAGCTGGGGCACAGAGATGATAGGGTGGTGGTGATATAGTCCTGCTACAGGTCA
This sequence comes from Protomyctophum parallelum, assembly GCF_964188405.1. NCBI lineage: Eukaryota > Metazoa > Chordata > Actinopteri > Myctophiformes > Myctophidae > Protomyctophum > Protomyctophum parallelum. The sequence goes on from NC_139709.1 coordinate 9,973,410, forward strand.
GTAGCTGGGGCACAGAGATGATAGGGTGTGGTGATATAGTCCTGTTCAGGTCAGTAGCTGGGGCACAGAGATGATAGGGTGTGGTGATATAGTCCTGTTCAGGTCAGTAGCTGGGGCACAGAGATGATAGGGTGTGGTGATATAGTCCTGTTCAGGTCAGTAGCTGGGGCACAGAGATGATAGGGTGGTGGTGACTAGGGGTGGGTCCCGAATCTCGGGACCAAGTGTGTACCGAACCGAACGTGCCTGGGTACCGGGTACCCATTACAATAATTCAATTTCGGTTCTCTCTATCGGTTCCCACAGACACGCGGTCACACGATATGTATTTATTTTCTTCCCTTAATAGATGCGCAGGGAACAGAGCTGATCTACTAGCCTACATTGCGTTGCATTAGCGACGAGTTGTGGGCTTGTGGCTTGCAGAGGCGGAACGATCTCTCTGCATGGAGTTAGTTGTCGAGGAGTCTAGAGACAGTGACACGCGCTGTGACTGGCACTGAGGCAACATCATTATTAAAGTTTCTTAAACGTAATTTTCAAGTGAAGTTTATGGGAGGAAACTTTTAAGAGGGGACAGGAATCTTGCGCCTTGTTTGAGTCTTCACTGCATACATGCGCAGCACGCTGGCTGCGCAGCATTGAATCAACATGAGACAAGGAGAGAAAGCGTTGGTGCACTCACTTCGAGTGCGCACCCGTGTGTGTGTGTGTGTGTGTGTGATCACGGCGTAGGGTCCAGATACCCAGTCTAACTTCGAGAGGTGGCGAAAAAACAACAAAAGATAGCCTACTTTGGGCAGCCCGTGTGCATGCACATTTCTGTTAGTAGCAAACCACAGCATGCAAGCCGCCTTTGTTTTCAATGATCCCCCATTGATGCGCTGCCCCCTCCCCTTCATTAGCGATGCTAATTTACACAGTCAATCGTGTGTGTGTTGCTCTTAGATCTCAGACATGCTTTTATTTGTTATTGGTAATAAGAGAAGTAGCCTACAACACTATTGCCCTGGGTAAATACAGAATCGATATTATATAGATACATTTAAAAGAATCACTATATTATCCACAAATGGCTCAATAAAGGAGAAGATGTTAAACTATTCATTATACATGTCTTTAGTATACAGTATACACTCTGCTCTGACATGCCATGCAGACTGTGCACCACATGAGACTACATGAGACTATCTTTTTATTTTTTTCTAGATTTCTGACTTTGTGTTGCAGTGATGTTTATGTTGTGTAGTCTCTCAGGCATATTTGTTGTCATTGTCCGTAGTAGTAAGCGGTAACTGTAGTATCCACAAATGGCTCAACTGTTAAAGGAAAGGATGTTGGTCTATACTCTATTCATCTGTCTTAAATCAAAGTCTTAAAAATAAAAGCTTGTAGTCCTGCTCAGGTCAGTAGCTGGGGCACAGAGATGATAGGGTGTGGTGATATAGTCCTGCTACAGGTCAGTAGCTGGGTCACAGAGATGATAGGGTGGTGGTGATATAGTCCTGCTCAGGTCAGTAGCTGGGACACAGATGATAGGGTGGTGGTGATATAGTCCTGCTCAGGTCAGTAGCTGGGGCACAGAGATGATAGGGTGTGGTGATATAGTCCTGCTACAGGTCAGTAGCTGGGACACAGAGATGATAGGGTGGTGGTGATATAGTCCTGCTACAGGTCAGTAGCTGGGGCACAGAGATGATAGGGTGGTGGTGATATAGTCCTGCTACAGGTCAGCAGCTGGGGCACAGAGATGATAGGGTGGTGGTGATATAGTCCTGCTACAGGTCAGTAGCTGGGGCACAGAGATGATAGGGTGGTGGTGATATAGTCCTGCTACAGGTCAGCAGCTGGGGCACAGAGATGATAGGGTGGTGGTGATATAGTCCTGCTACAGGTCAGTAGCTGGGGCACAGAGATGATAGGGTGGTGGTGATATAGTCCTGTTCAGGTCAGTAGCTGGGGCACAGAGATGATAGGGTGGTGGTGATAATAGTCCTGTTCAGGTCAGTAGCTGGGGCACAGAGATGATAGGGTGGTGGTGATATAGTCCTGCTACAGGTCAGTAGCTGGGACACAGAGATGATAGGGTGGTGGTGATATAGTCCTGCTACAGGTCAGTAGCTGGGGCACAGAGATGATAGGGTGGTGGTGATATAGTCCTGTTCAGGTCAGTAGCTGGGGCACAGAGATGATAGGGTGGTGGTGATATAGTCCTGTTCAGGTCAGTAGCTGGGGCACAGAGATGATAGGGTGGTGGTGATATAGTCCTGTTCAGGTCAGTAGCTGGGGCACAGAGATGATAGGGTGGTGGTGATAATAGTCCTGTTCAGGTCAGTAGCTGGGGCACAGAGATGATAGGGTGGTGGTGATATAGTCCTGCTACAGGTCAGTAGCTGGGACACAGAGATGATAGGGTGGTGGTGATATAGTCCTGCTACAGGTCAGTAGCTGGGGCACAGAGATGATAGGGTGGTGGTGATATAGTCCTGTTCAGGTCAGTAGCTGGGGCACAGAGATGATAGGGTGGTGGTGATATAGTCCTGTTCAGGTCAGTAGCTGGGACACAGAGATGATAGGGTGGTGGTGATATAGTCCTGTTCAGGTCAGTAGCTGGGACACACTAAATCCTTGTGATGTTACCCACCGGAAGGGGATCTGTGCAGCAGGAGAGGGAAACTGGCACTCTCTCTTTGTTGGTTTTTTTTCCCCTATACCAACAACGTTTCCAGCACTTTAAGCCGTTCTGTGATGCTTCATCTATAGCTTCTCTTTTTTTTCTTTTTTTTTTAGGACTATATGGCAATTTATCCCACGTCTGTATAAGCCGAATGTCTTTTTGATTGCAGAGCTGAGAGAGTGCACGGCTCAGGCTCTGCTCAGGGCTATTGTGAACTGCTGGTACACTGTTCGTGTCGCCCTCTATTGTACAAAGTACTAAACACTTTGAAAACAACAATGAGCTGTTCTTTAGTACAACAGTTTCCGTGCCGGGAATGGATTACTCCAGGTTAATGTCGCTGCCATATCGGACATACGCGCCTTTTGTTTTATGCGTTTAATCCGCCGTAATGTAAAAAATAAATAGAAAATCCGTCTTCGCCGCGGAGATAGAGAGTAGATGCATTTGTTTTGACGATGAAACCGGAAATCGTCACATGCTGTGGGCTGCTAGGGCTTCTGGGAAATTGAGGCCAATGCAAACGAATGGGGTTCAACGCCTCATGGAGGAGGGTCCTGTGCTGCGTCTTCCGGGTGTACCAAGATGGCGGGTGGTGCGGTCGTTCATAACAAACAGAGGAAGCTTTTTTCGCTCGATTTTCGCGGATTAAAAGCCCAAATAATTCAGCGTATGCTCTAAAGGTAATACAACAATCTCGGCAGTGAAGGGGGGTTGATTAAAAGTCTGGTAAATCGTTTTCAGCAGTCAAACTGTTAGTACAAACCTGTAATACTTTTCCGATTGCATGAAAATCTGTCCAAGAAAAACACTACTAATTTCACCCATGATAAATATGACAAACACTTATACTAACAGTCAGACTGTTCACTTGATTTAAGGGAGCACTTCACTCATTTTCAACCCGGTCTTCATATAATTGGTCCTAGCTCTTCTCTTCATAAGATGGCACCATTTCTGTCTACTCGCTCTGTGTCTCAGAGCAAGGCTGTGGGCAGTTCTGTCTACTCGCTCTGTGTCTCAGAGCAAGGCTGTTGGCAGTTCCCAAACCTGGCTGCCTACTAATGACATCACTGGTAGCCAGCGTTGGTACTTTCAAACCAGATTTAGAAGAACAATGGCTGGGCTTCTATTTCAGCGTGCCAACTTTCCAGGAAGAGAAAGGCTGATGCTTCTATTAGCTTGGTAATCCCATCGATGATGTCATTGGTAGGCAGGTGTTCTGAACTGTCCTTATATTAGCCCCCCACTGAGATGCAGAACAGAAATGGTGCTTATATCTTATAATGAGCATTTATGAGGACCAATAGGCTCTCTGTGCAAACTGTAGTTCCCTTAGTGTGGACCAATAGGCTCTCTGTGCAGAACTGTAGTTCCCTTAGTGTGGACCAATAGGCTCTCTGTGCAGAACTGTAGTTCCCTTAGTGTGGACCAATAGGCTCTCTGTGCAAACTGTAGTTCCCTTAGTGTTGACCAATAGGCTCTCTGTGCAGAACTGTAGTTCCCTTAGTGTTGACCAATAGGCTCTCTGTGCAGAACTGTAGTTCCCTTCGTGTGGACCAATAGGCTCTCTGTGCAGAACTGTAGTTCCCTTAGTGTGGACCAATAGGCTCTGTGCAGAACTGTAGTTCCCCTAGTGTGGACCAATAGGCTCTGTACAGAACTGAAGTTCCCCTAGTGTGGACCAATAGGCTCTCTGTGCATGAACTGTAGTTCCCTTAGTGTGGACCAATAGGCTAGTGCAGTATCATCCACACTGTATGACAGTAGCGTTTCCAGGAATTACATTTTGGGCAGGCAATATGTGTCGTCGTCACAATCAGAAGCGCTAAAGGTTTTCAAAGAGATATACCTGCCAGACGAGTATAGGCTACAAAAGACTGAAAGGCATGCATTTGCATTCCAATAGGTGATTGAGGGCCGCGCTCTACGCGCAACGGCCAATCTGCTGCCCACTAACAGTTGTCAGGTCTGGTGTTTGTCCTCTCTTTTTTCTAAGTCGTGTTATCAAATGGATTTGACCAGGCGGCCAGCGAGAAAATCGCGAGAGGCAACCGTCTGGGCACACGAGACATGTGTTCAAATCCTCCGCTGAGCCAATCAAATGAAGCTATATGGGACACGGACCCGAAACAGGAAATGTTTATTATAGCCCCTTCCGGAAAAGTTAACTACAGTTACGGTATATGATGCACAGTGAGTCTATTGCATGAAGATAAGTTAAGTTTGTAAGTGGGCGAAGTGCTCCTTTATTAAGTTGATTGATTGCTGCCTGGCTGCAAAGTGGTCGACGTGGTCACAGGATGTACTGCGACTTTAGTGTAATTGACTTCTGATGAGCAGCGCCACACAGAACAAAAAAACAAAAAGACCTCTGCTGAAGCCAGCGTCTCTGTGCCAACAAACCGTCGGGCAAAGTTAACATCAGCAAACAAATTGACATGTACGTTTCTCTTTCTCTTTTCTTGGTATGACCCGGCCGGGGATCGAACCACGACCTCCCAGTCTCAGGGCGGACACTTAACCACTTAAGGCCACTGAGCTGGTCATTGTTATATTTTAGCTATTGATCTACAAGCGCATAGCACGGCACAGAGTGCCGCACTACGAGCTTGTAGTGAAAATGTGTCGCAAATCTTTGAATATATTATTTCAGAGTGAGCGTTTTTAACTCAAATCTTTGCTTCTGGGGGGGGGGGGGGGGGGGGGGGGGGTCCCTGGAACAACATATTTCCAGATGGTGGTCGGCGGCCAAATACAGATAATTCTGGGGGTCCTTGACATGAGAAAAGTTGAGCACCACTGACATAGGAAAAAGGTTAGGATTTAGAAGCATTTGTAGAGTCGTCCTCAGGTCTGAATGGGTTAAGACGCTCAACAACAAGGCTTACTTACGCGTATATGGAGTTGTTGAAGACCCGGGAGAGGGCGTAGTTGATGTGGTTGACCATGTGGTCCAGCTGGTCCTGGGTCTGCAGTCTCAGAGAGTAGGTGGTCTTGTCCGTGTCGATGACAACCTGCAGAGCACAGCATGTTGAGATGATGCTATCATGGGCTTCTATAGGGCTAACCGTAGTGTGAATCACAGCATGTTGAGATGATGCTCTCATGGGCTTCTATAGGGCTAACCGTAGTGTGAATCACAGCATGTTGAGATGATGCTATATGGGCTTCTATAGGGCTAACCGTAGTGTGAATCACAGCATGTTGAGATGATGCTCTCATGGGCTTCTATAGGACTAACCGTAGTGTGAATCACAGCATGTTGAGATGATGCTATCATGGGCTTCTATAGGGCTAACCGTAGTGTGAATCACAGCATGTTGAGATGATGCCATCATGGGCTTCTATAGGGCTAACCGTAGTGTGAATCACAGCATGTTGAGATGATGCTCTCATGGGCTTCTATAGGGCTAACCGTAGTGTGAATCACAGCATGTTGAGATGATGCTATCATGGGCTTCTATAGGGCTAACCGTAGTGTGAATCACAGCATGTTGAGATGATGCTATATGGGCTTCTATAGGGCTAACCGTAGTGTGAATCACAGCATGTTGAGATGATGCTATCATGGGCTTCTATAGGGCTAACCGTAGTGTGAATCACAGCATGTTGAGATGATGCTATATGGGCTTCTATAGGGCTAACCGTAGTGTGAATCACAGCATGTTGAGATGATGCTATCATGGGCTTCTATAGGGCTAACCGTAGTGTGAATCACAGCATGTTGAGATGATGCTCTCATGGGCTTCTATAGGGCTAACCGTAGTGTGAATCACAGCATGTTGAGATGATGCTATATGGGCTTCTATAGGGCTAACCGTAGTGTGAATCACAGCATGTTGAGATGATGCTATATGGGCTTCTATAGGGCTAACCGTAGTGTGAATCACAGCATGTTGAGATGATGCTATCATGGGCTTCTATAGGGCTAACCGTAGTGTGAATCACAGCATGTTGAGATGATGCCATCATGGGCTTCTATAGGGCTAACCGTAGTGTGAATCACAGCATGTTGAGGTGATGCTATCATGGGCTTCTATAGGGCTAACCGTAGTGTGAATCACAGCATGTTGAGATGATGCTCTCATGGGCTTCTATAGGGCTAACCGTAGTGTGAATCACAGCATGTTGAGATGATGCTATCATGGGCTTCTATAGGGCTAACCGTAGTGTGAATCACAGCATGTTGAGATGATGCCATCATGGGCTTCTATAGGGCTAACCGTAGTGTGAATCACAGCATGTTGAGATGATGCTCTCATGGGCTTCTATAGGGCTAACCGTAGTGTGAATCACAGCATGTTGAGATGATGCTATCATGGGCTTCTATAGGGCTAACCGTAGTGTGAATCACAGCATGTTGAGATGATGCTCTCATGGGCTTCTATAGGGCTAACCGTAGTGTGAATCACAGCATGTTGAGATGATGCCATCATGGGCTTCTATAGGGCTAACCGTAGTGTGAATCACAGCATGTTGACATGATGCTATCATGGGCTTCTATAGGGCTAACCGTAGTGTGAATCACAGCATGTTGAGATGATGCTATCATGGGCTTCTATAGGGCTAACCGTAGTGTGAATCACAGCATGTTGAGATGATGCTATCATGGGCTTCTATAGGGCTAACCGTAGTGTGAATCACAGCATGTTGAGGTGATGCTATCATGGGCTTCTATAGGGCTAACCGTAGTGTGAATCACAGCATGTTGACATGATGCTATCATGGGCTTCTATAGGGCTAACCGTAGTGTGAATCACAGCATGTTGAGATGATGCCATCATGGGCTTCTATAGGGCTAACCGTAGTGTGAATCACAGCATGTTGAGATGATGCTATCATGGGCTTCTATAGGGCTAACCGTAGTGTGAATCACAGCATGTTGAGATGATGCTATCATGGGCTTCTATAGGGCTAACCGTAGTGTGAATCACAGCATGTTGAGATGATGCTATCATGGGCTTCTATAGGGCTAACCGTAGTGTGAATCACAGCATGTTGAGATGATGCTATCATGGGCTTCTATAGGGCTAACCGTAGTGTGAATCACAGCATGTTGAGATGATGCCATCATGGGCTTCTATAGGGCTAACCGTAGTGTGAATCACAGCATGTTGAGATGATGCTATCATGGGCTTCTATAGGGCTAACCGTAGTGTGAATCACAGCATGTTGACATGATGCTATCATGGGCTTCTATAGGGCTAACCGTAGTGTGAATCACAGCATGTTGAGATGATGCTCTCATGGGCTTCTATAGGGCTAACCGTAGTGTGAATCACAGCATGTTGAGATGATGCTCTCATGGGCTTCTATAGGGCTAACCGTAGTGTGAATCACAGCATGTTGAGATGATGCTATCATGGGCTTCTATAGGGCTAACCGTAGTGTGAATCACAGCATGTTGAGATGATGCTATCATGGGCTTCTATAGGGCTAACCGTAGTGTGAATCACAGCATGTTGAGATGATGCTATCATGGGCTTCTATAGGGCTAACCGTAGTGTGAATCACAGCATGTTGAGATGATGCTCTCATGGGCTTCTATAGGGCTAACCGTAGTGTGAATCACAGCATGTTGAGATGATGCTATCATGGGCTTCTATAGGGCTAACCGTAGTGTGAATCACAGCATGTTGAGATGATGCTCTCATGGGCTTCTATAGGGCTAACCGTAGTGTGAATCACAGCATGTTGAGATGATGCCATCATGGGCTTCTATAGGGCTAACCGTAGTGTGAATCACAGCATGTTGACATGATGCTATCATGGGCTTCTATAGGGCTAACCGTAGTGTGAATCACAGCATGTTGAGATGATGCTATCATGGGCTTCTATAGGGCTAACCGTAGTGTGAATCACAGCATGTTGAGATGATGCTATCATGGGCTTCTATAGGGCTAACCGTAGTGTGAATCACAGCATGTTGAGATGATGCTATCATGGGCTTCTATAGGGCTAACCGTAGTGTGAATCACAGCATGTTGAGATGATGCTATCATGGGCTTCTATAGGGCTAACCGTAGTGTGAATCAAAGGTGAACAGTTGAACTGGTGATTCAAGGTTTTGTTAACCGGTACATTGATTTATTTTGTATAATATGAACAGTGTCGTTGGATCAATAAGTAGGATGTTGAAAATATACACAATAGGATTGTATTGGCTGGTGCACCAGTGGCACCCAACACCTAGGGGGCTATATCTATATACCTTAGCCCTAAACTTAAAACTCTTTCAGCGCCACCCGGTGGTCACCAGTTTAGGCTTTGAGTGCCAATTCTCCCATTATAAAGAAAGAAAGAATTTGTAATTCTATTATGCATGTAATGTGCATGTCATCACCTGTACACCAGATTAGAGGAATTTTCAAAATATGGATGAAAAGAATATTTTTTTTAAAGAATATATATTAAAAAAAAATTGAATTCCCAAGGGAAGACGTCTTGACGCCCGTGGCATCCAGTACTTAATTGGCAATTAGACGTCTTGACGTTTATGGCTACTACTACTTTACTAATAATGTAGTTTATTTTATTTCAGATCACTTGAGAATAACAATTGATTTGTAAAAGGTCTTGAACCAAAGGGCATAAAGATCACCTGATGCTCTGGATACGTGTTCATCGCGCGGATCTCCAAGAAGTTGAAGGTGACCTCCATCTGTAAACAACAACAACCAAAAGGAACAAACATCATGAAGGTGACCTCCATCTGTAAACAACAACAACCAAAAGGAACAAACATCATGAAGGTGACCTCCATCTGTAAACAACAACAACCAAAAGGAACAAACATCACCTCCATCTGTAAACAACAACAACCAAAAGGAACAAACATCACGAAGGTGACCTCCATCTGTAAACAACAACAACCAAAAGGAACAAACATCACCTCCATCTGTAAACAACAACAACCAAAAGGAACAAACATCACGAAGGTGACCTCCATCTGTAAACAACAACAACCAAAAGGAACAAACATCACCTCCATCTGTAAACAACAACAACCAAAAGGAACAAACATCACAAAGGTGACCTCCATCTGTAAACAACAACAACCAAAAGGAACAAACATCACAAAGACTTTATGAAGGTGACCTCCATCTGTAAACAACAACAACAACCAAAAGGAACAAACGTCACAAAGACTTTTTCTAAGAGATGACTAGGATTGCACTAGTATTACAGTAGCTAGTGTGTGCATGTGCGTGCGTGCGTGTGTGTGCGTGTGTGTGTGCGTGCGTGAAGTGCTGAATTATCAACAGCTAGAGCAGACCATCTCACTCACAGCTATAGGCTACACAGATGTACACTTTTAGTTTTTTTTAGTTTTAGTTCGTTTTTTGGCAGCCTAGGCCTAGGGCAGTGGTTCCCAAACTTCTTTCATGTCAAGGACTCCCAAATCAGAAAAAGAGAAGAGAACTCATCTGCTCCAAAAAATTATTATTCACGACGTTTCGAGCCAAGGCTCTTCATCTGGTCAAACTCCAGTTGTGAGTCCCATCACGAGTTTGACCAGATGAAGAGCCTTGGCTCGAAACGTCGTGAATAATACACTTTGGGAGCAGATCAGTGTGTGGGTTCTCTTCTATCACTTCTATCACTTTTGAACCCAGCACCTCCACTAAAGTGATGTGCGCATTTTACTAGTTTCTGTAAGGACCCCCAAATGGACATTTATTAGGCCGCGTACGCCCATTTGAAAAGATATGCCAGTGACACCGATAACAGAAGATTTTTACGGACCCCAATTTAATGGCATTTCTATCTCTGGTACCCCAATATATTGTTAAAACCACTGTTAATTTAACTCTGAGAGTGTACAGGTCCATTTGGTTCCATTTGTACACTCTCTGAGTTACAGACCTGTAAAGGTCCATTTGGTTCCAAACTATCATTTAGCTGGGGACCCCCTGGAATTCCCTCAAGGACCCCACTTTGGGAACCACTGGCCTATAGGGCATGTGCATGTGGTAGTGAGGGGCCTACGAATGGCCGGCCTCTCCAAAAGGAGAGCCAAGCAGTTAGCGAGGTACTGCTCAGCGTCAGCCATTATAGCAAGCCGCGCAATTTGGAGGAGGCGTCGTTTCCTTTATAGTCCAGGCAAAATAGCATTTCCAGACAGACTAATTAAAAGATAATTTTTTTCACCATAGATCATCTCTATGAGGTGTCTAGAACAACATACTAAAAGTCCTAAGAAATCCTAGATGCGGAAATATGTTTAATTCTCATCAATTCAAGATGTGTGCTAATACCTCGAGAAAACTAAACACCCTAATGGGCATTTTCTTTTCTTTTGTCCTATCACAATGAAACTTAACATGAAAACTAAACTTTTTTGTATTACAAGTTTCTCTGAAACTTAATTTGAATATGCAAATTAGCTTAATATATATTGAATATGCCCACATTTGCATATCACGAAAATTACTTTTCCCCAAAATGTATAATATTTACATTGTTGTTTGTTAATGATATCAAACACACTGATCAGACTTTCATGAACCATTTCATCGAAATATTGTGACTTCATAGAATAAAAAAAACACCATTCATATGTATGACAAATGCATAAATCCGTCAAATCTTCCTCCAACCATCCTACTGCTAATGGTTGATGGCAATGCTGCTTTTGGACTGGCCTCTAACCTGAAACCTGCCGGGCTTGGTTGTACCTACCGGGGGCATAACCCCATCCCAGTCTTCTTGTTCCTGTACTCTGCAGACATGCCTGAAGCTGTTGCAGGCCATCTCCCACCTCCACACAGCTCTGTCTCCTCCAGGTAGACTCCATCACACATCTCCCACCTCCAGGTACACTCCATCACACAGCTCTGTCTCCTCCAGGTAGACTCCATCACACAGCTCTCCCACCTCCAGGTAGACTCCATCACACAGCTCTCCCACCTCCAGGTAGACTCCATCACACAGCTCTGTCTCCTCCAGGTAGACTCCATCACACAGCTCTGTCACCTCCAGGTAGACTCCATCACACAGCTCTCCCACCTCCAGGTAGACTCCATCACACAGCTCTGTCACCTCCAGGTAGACTCCATCACACAGCTCTGTCTCCTCCAGGTAGACTCCATCACACAGCTCTGTCACCTCCAGGTAGACTCCATCACACAGCTCTGTCTCCTCCAGGTAGACTCCATCACACAGCTCTGTCACCTCCAGGTAGACTCCATAACACAGCTCTCCCACCTCCAGGTAGACTCCATCACACAGCTCTGTCACCTCCAGGTAGACTCCATCACACAGCTCTGTCTCACACAGCTCTGTCTCCTCCAGGTAGACTCCATCACACAGCTCTGTCTCCTCCAGGTAGACTCCATCACACAGCTCTGTCACCTCCAGGTAGACTCCATCACACAGCTCTGTCGCTACAATTATGTTGTGTGTTTCCTACTCCTTAAAGGTTTCACATGTGACATTAATTCATTTATGTTTAATGTCACAATGACACAATCCCTTTAATGTTTTGCAAATTCATCCATCCATTCATCTTCATCCGCTCATCCAAAGTCGGGTTGCAGAGAGTTCCAGACTTCTCTTTCCTGGGCCACGTTAGCAGGGGAACCTCCCCTGTTGTTGCTACCTTGTCGTGGTGGTGAGGCTTGTGTGCCTCTGTGACCCTGAGGACTATACCGGTGGGGGTTATGCCCCCGGTAGGTACAACCAAGCCCGGCAGGTTTCAGGTTAGAGGCCAGTCCAAAAGCAGCATTGCCATCAACCATTAGCAGTAGGATGGTTGGAGGAAGATTTGACGGATTTATGCATTTGTCATACATATGAATGGTGTTTTTGATGTTATTCTATGAAGTCACAATATTTAGATGAAATGGTTCATGAAATACTGATCAGTGTGTTTGATATCATTAACAAACAACAATGTAAATATTATACATTTTGGGGAAAAGTAATTTTCGTGATATGCAAATGTGGGCATATTCAATATATATTAAGCTAATTTGCATATTCAAATTAAGTTTCAGAGAAACTTGTAATACAAAAAAGTTTAGTTTTCATGTTAAGATTCATTGTGGAAAGTTTCATTGTGATAGGACAAAAGAAAAAGCCTATTAGGGTGTTTAGTTTTCTCGAGGTATTAGCACACATCTTGAATTGATGAGAATTAAACATATTTCCGCATCTAGGATTTCTTAGGACTTTTAGTATGTTATTCTAGACACCTCATAGAAATTATATCTGTTGAAAAAAATTCTCTTTTAATTAGTCTGACTTTTGGGTCTAAAATGGGCTAGATTGCCTGGCCTATTATCCGTGATTCTCGTCTGCTCTGTACTTTGTAACTGGCTCTGGGTGTTCTCCTATTGTCTGACCGCACTGGCAGTGTGTGTGTGTGTGTCCTTTGTACAAGGTATTCCTGTACTTCTGATTATGCGTGCGTCCATATTATCCCTCAGTACTGTTTCTCTCATCATCTCCATTTTAATCACTCACTCGTCTATATCTCTCTCTCTCTTGTCTGCATTTTGCGTGTGTGGTATCCTGCAAATTACCGTGAGATCATTATTGGCATTTGGCACGTTGTTGTGAGTGATAAAAGAGGGAGACTTTTTTTTACCTTGGTGGGCACTTTGACAGCGAAGAGATACAGCCTCCATGTTGCCAGGACCTGGGGGGGGGGGGGGGGGGGGGGGGGGGAAGGGAAACACATTTCACTATCAGAGGAGCAGTGGAAAAACAAATGCAAATCGCTGCAAAAAAATAGCACAACACAAACACCCTGTAAGGAGAGCAAATCATCGCCGAGGTTCATTTGAATGCCTCGTAACTCATGTTAAGCACTCTAGACATTAGCTGACTAATGATGCTTGTGCATGTCTGTTTGAGTTTGTCGGCGCATATTTGTGTATGTGCATCGGCCGGGCGGGTGTGTGTGTGTGCATATAGGTGTATGAAAGTATGTGTGTGTGTGTGTGTGTGTGTGTGTGTGTGTGTGTGTGTGTGTACTGCATAGCATACGCATGCGTGCTCACATGCTCTGCATGCACACATGCAAGTCCCAGAAATGAAAGCAAATCCACAGGATTTAGTCGGTCACGACAGAGCAATTTATTGTGCCGACTGGTATCATTGGAGCGAACGGTTCATCACTAAATAGCTCTTTACTCAACAGATCCCTCAATGTGTCCAGAGAGGACTTAATGGAGAGATAAGGAGCTGATAGGGAGGAGGAGGATGATGTGGGGGGTGAGTCTGGTTTCCTTCCAATGATTAACATTTAAAAGTAGTCGGGGGTGCAGAGTGTGAGAGTATCTGGCTGGGTAATTAATCACATTCATAATTAAAAAAGAAAATCCCCAATTAGCATATTCCTCCCCAATTAACCAACCATGAACGCTGGCTTCTCTTCATTCCTCCACCTCTTCCTGCCGCGGAGTCTAAACTCCGCCCTCTCTCTCGCCCTCTCTCTCTCTCTCTCTGAATTCCATGCTGGTCTCGTCGTCCATCTCTCTGTCCCCCCCCCCCCTCCCCCCCGGTCTTTCTTCAATCTCCAAATGTAATCCCTCCATCTCATTTCACCCGCCCCTCTCGCACAGTCACGCACGCACGCTCGCACGGTCACGCACAAACACGGTCTGTCCCTCTCTCTCCCCCTCCCCAGAGTGCATGGCACCCCCTCCCATCTTAACACCTCCCCTTCCACCTTCCTCCCCCACGGTTTCTCTCTTCTTCTTCGCTGCACTGTCGCTTTCAATTCCTCAAGGCCTCGCCGTGCCAAATCAGTAATGGCACCCCGCAGAGAGAGAGAGAGAGAGAGAGAGAGAGAGAGAGAGAGAGAGAGAGAGAGAGAGAGCGAGCAGGAGAGAAAACCAAACGGATAGAGAGAGAGAGAGAGAGAGAGAGAAGGGGGAGGGTGGAGAGAGAGACAGAGACAGAGAGAGCAGGGATGTAGGTGGACTGAGGGCCTGGGGCAGTGGGGAGTAAGAGAGACCACATATAGACCCACTAATAGATATTTTTGGGGAGTCCCCTCGTACACCACGCTGAGGCGCGACGGCCCCGTAGCAGCAGATCAGCCCCGGTGTCCTAAACTCAAAGGGACGTCCCCAATGGTCCCCCACTGGGACAAACACAGATGGTCACCCGCTGGGACAGACACCGAGACCAGACCAAGAGAGGTTGAGAAAGAGGCTGAAGATGAAAGAGAAATGAGGACAAGGGGGGGCATTATACACACACACACACACACACACACACACACACACACACGCACACGCACACGCACACGCACACGCACAACACCTAAGCCCTATTTTATATTTCGGCTATTTGAAAAAGAGTTAATCTAGAAGTTCACAACATGAGCCATCTTTTAAATAAGGTGACACATCTTGACAAATCTGTTCTTATGGGGCTCCCTGGCACAAAATATTTTCAAATGGGGGTCTGTGTGGTCATGGCCAAATGCATAGTGTATCAAGTTGGGGGTCCTTGACATGAAAATGTTTGACTGACTGCTTTAGAGAGCTCTAAATGTTTGACTGCTTTAGAGAGCTCTAAATGTCTGACTGCTTTAGAGAGCTCTAAATGTCTGACTGCTTTAGAGAGCTCTAAATGTTTGACTGCTTTAGAGAGCTCTAAATGTTTGACTGCTTTAGAGAGCTCTAAATGTCTGACTGCTTTAGAGAGCTCTAAATGTCTGACTGCTTTAGAGAGCTCTAAATGTTTGACTGCTTTAGAGAGCTCTAAATGTCTGACTGCTTTAGAGAGCTCTAAATGTTTGACTGTTTTAGAGAGTTCTAAATGTCTGACTGCTTCAGAGAGCTCTAAATGTCTGACTGCTTCAGAAAGCTCTAAATGTTTGACTGCTTTAGAGAGCTCTAAATGTCTGACTGCTTCAGAAAGCTCTAAATGTTTGACTGCTTTAGAGAGCTCTAAATGTTTGACTGCTTTAGAGAGCTCTAAATGCTTGACTGCTTTAGAGAGCTCTAAATGTCTCTAAAAGGATTGGTAGTCCAATCCCACCCACGTGATGCGTTTAAAACACAACCAAATCTATCTATAAATGCACCAAGTCTCTGTGTGTCTGTAATCCACGTAACAGAACCGTTTGCACCACTGAGAAAAAGCACCAAGACTGGTTTACGTCAGGGTCCTCCATCTTCAATAACCATCAAAACAACATACAAATATAATATACACATCTATGCATTATTTTGTAATCAAATACAGTTATAAACGGAAAACGCCGTGCATTCACAGCGGGGAGGGGAGGGGGTCGTAAAGTAAACGACAGAGAGACACATCAATAATGCAGGACAGGTCGGTCTGTCTGACGTGCGTATATTTGATCTCTGAACAAGAGATCACGTGGGCCTTAACCCATTCTGACCTGAGATCAGATTCATACGAAGGTTTCCACTGGACACACACTGGTCTGATGAACCCATTCTGACCTGAGATCAGATTCTAAAAATGTCATTCGTTCTTCTATTTAAAAAAAAATAGCAGACCTACAAGCTCGTATCGCGCCACTCGGTGGCGCGATACGAGCTTGTAGATCTGCTATTTTTAAATAGCTAAAGCATAACATGATGCTAACACCAAAATGGGTGCCCGGTCAGAATGGGTTAATTCTTCACTGATCGTTTTACAGTCCGACATGAAGACATCATCGGAGGACAAATCAACGCTCCAGATGGTTATTTCTGGTGAAAGCCATGATTGAGACTGAGTCGTACAAGCATGGTAAAATGAACACAGTAAAAGAGGTGAGATAATTGAGCTAGTCTGGAGGAGGAGAGCCTCGTGCTCAAAACGTCACGTGCAAATAAAGCATCTGTCGCGTTGGAGCCTCAAGCATTTTCCTGTTTATTCTGTATACTGTTGATCACTTAGCAGTGGCACGTGCCCAAACCGGGGTTGGGGATGTGCATGTTGTTGCTGTTTTCTCCGGGAAGAAAAAAGCAACACATCTAAAATGGTAAATGGTGCATTTATATAGCGCCTTTATCCAAGGCGCTTTACGTAGATTGTGCATCAATTCACCCATTCACACACCTTTACATAGATTGTGCATCAATTCACCCATTCACACACACATTCATACACCGTTTGCGGCGGAAGCCATGCAAGGCACCAACCAGCACATCGGGAGCAACATGGGGTTCAGTGTCTTGCCCAAGGACACTTCGACATGTAGACAGGAGGAGCCGGGATTCGAACCGCCGACCCATGGATCATTGGACGAACTGCTCTACCTCCTGAGCCACAGCCGCCCTCTAGACTTCACATTAAAAGAAGGAAAGCCGGAGTCCTCTCTTTCTAATAGCGAGACATCTCTCAGAAATCTGGTCTCAATACAAAGACTGTATAGTTGAAGCATAACATCTGCAAATAAAAGTCTTAGTGAAACAGACTTGACTTACAAACGTACTATTGCCTTGTTTCCGTCCACACACCAAATCTACACGCCAAAAACAGCTCTTTTTGGCAAAATGATCCCCCCCAGAATGGCGAGTGACGCAAACGCTCTGGCACCAAATACCACCTGCCAAACTTTTAATAAAGAGCAGTCTCTCTCTCTCTGAGAAGGCCCTTTCACCAGGGGGGTGGGATCAGTCACAAAGGAGACGGCCCTTTCATCGGGGGGGGTGGGATCAGGCCCTTCCATCGGGGGGGTGGGATCAGTCACGAAGGTGATTCCATCCCAGGAGGAGACTATGGATGAGACGTCTCCCCTGCCAAGAAGGATCGGCTGGCGACTGACAGAAGAAGAAAGATTATCCTCCGAGATGAGATAGTGGGCTCTACTACGACCCGGCCGGTCCCCTCACGCTGGTGCTTCCCTATCTGAACGGGAGATGAAGCGGCAGCAAATGGACAGACACAGAGTGTATGTGTGTGTGTGTGTGTGTGTGTGTGTGTATGGTGTGTGTGTGTGTATGTGTGTGTATGTGTGTGTTGTGTGTGTTGTGTGCGTGCGTGTGTGTGTGTGCGTCCGTGGACGATAGGAGATCAGGGTGATGACGGGGGCACAATGTCAGAGGCACAAGTTCAAAGAGCCAGATTGTGGGGGCAGTGTGTGCATGTGCGTGTACGTGCGTACTAGGGAGCATATGCAATGTGTGGCATGTGTGTTAGTCCGTATATACTGTATAGTGTGCACCACAGAGACACAGCACAAGGCGGGGGGGCTTATATTAATCATAAGCTTTCGAGCGCTGGATCTTGCACTTCAAACGAGACGGCACGAATCAAAGTGTGTTCCTCGATTGCAGGATTGCAGGATCAGTGCCAGACCTGGGCACCCGTGCCATCTCTGGCTCAGACATGAGGGTATTTTAGAGCACACGCACACGCACACGCGCACACACACACACACACACAGTAACATTCCGACACACACAGATAAACATATTTGCATAAGTCCACCACACTTCTGCACAGCCACACCATCCCTGTCGTATGGTAGTTTGAGTATTGTGAGCTTTGGAATGTCAAATACACAAACTCCATGACACTACAGCCTCCATCTCTCATGGAGAGATGGAGGCTGCATGCACACACGACCAGGGGCAGCTGTGCTGTCAGTCTGTCTTCCTGTCACTGTCACTTTTTGTCACTCTTTCTCACACATGTGCAATGCACGCACGCACGCACGCACACACACACACACACACACACACACAGTCAGTCACCCATCAAGAACACACACACAACCCTGCCTTGATTCAACCTGATGACAGTGTGCGTGCGTGCATGAATGCTTAGCTGCCTCGGGTCCCGCTTTTGAAAGTAGGTTTTAGACAGAGAGAGAGGGGGGGGGGGGGGGGGGGGGGGGGGGGGAGGAGGAGAAGCCAAATCTGAGTAAAATAGAAAAAAGAAAATCAGGGCTTAAAAATCACGCCTTGTTCCAGATTCCCTCATCAAACGACCAGCTGCTGCCATGAACGAAAGAGACTTCTAACGCTCCTTGCAAAAAAGGAGGGATATTTTTCTTTCTCCAAACTGCACAATGCACATACAGCAAGTTAAATATTGTTCCTGTCCATTTTAGATTCCCCCCAACCCCCCTCCCCCCCTTAAATCAGTGCTATTGAACAACCTTTACGCCTGTGTGTTGTTTTGAAAATATTGTACCAATGGAAAGTAGTACAAAACGCATTGGACAAAACCTCTTAACTCCATTGGACCCTCAAACGGCCTGCCTGCTAAAGCAACTAACTCCACCACCTCTCTCCTTCTCATGCAGGTAATATCAGTCACAACACCAACTTTGATGAGGCAGTATTGCAGTTGCGTGTTTAAACAAAGTCAAAATAAAATAGATTAATTGCCTGACGCGTTTGAGTAAGGACGCAACCGTCTTCAGTTCACTGGAAGTGGAAATACAACACGAGATGCGTCTAAACACCTGAACGTGGTCAGAACGCTTCCGCCCAACCCCCCTCTCTCTCTCACACACACACACACACACACACACACACACACACACACACACACACACACACACACACACACACACACACACACACACACACACACACACACACACACACACACACACACACACACACACACACACACACACAGTCTGCCTACTATCGTGAACCCTGGAGAGACGACTGGCTCACAAAGAATTTCAGATCATTCAAGCCTTCTTTCTTTCCCAGTAGAAAGAACATGGAGTGCCTATTTAACTCTACTGCGAGCAGTGTGTGTGAGATGAGCAGGGCTGCATGCATGCATCCCACCCGCCATATATCAAAGAAAACACCAGCAGACTGTTGTTACTCGTGCTGCGGTTCCCTAGTTTAGTCCCTAACCAACGTGTTCCCTAGTTTAGTCCCTAACCAACATGTTCCCTAGTTTAGTCCCTAACCAACGTGTTCCCTAGTTTAGTCCCTAACCAACGTGTTCCCTAGTCTAGTCCCTAACCAACATGTTCCCTAGTTTAGTCCCTAACCAACGTGTTCCCTAGTTTAGTCCCTAACCAACGTGTTCCCTAGTCTAGTCCCTAACCAACGTGTTCCCTAGTCTAGTTTATGCCCCGAATTATGCCTGCCTGCACACTGTGTCGCACGTCTAAGATTAGATAGCCAATCTACAAGCATGTTTTTTTTTTTTTTTTTTTTATATTTTTTTGCGGCTTACGCCTTTTATTGATTTTTTGAAGGGACAGACAGTAGGCTGACAGGAAACGGGAGAGAGATGGGGGGATGACATGCAGTAAAGGCCGTGTCGGGTCCGGGAGTCGAACCCGCGGCACACTGCGACTGGATTACCAGTCCGGTGCCCAGACCGTTACGCTACGGCCTGGGCCAATCTACAAGCATGTTGTGAGCTTGTAGATCGGCTACATATGCGGCCCATCACCGCTGCGCGCAAAGCGAACGATGTATAAATGAGTTAGTTATCATTGTTTGTGTGGACGGCCCTTCAGTGAGTCTCCCGAGTCCATTCTTCAAGTGAGCGCACGGTGAAGCATAATCAACTCTTCACTCAAACGACAGTGTGGAAATCTGTTATTTTTACCGCCGTACACCGAAAGTAATAATAATTAATTGCATTTTTATAGCGCTGTTCCAGGTGCTCAATGCGCTTTAGGATCGTTCATTCATACATACATTTGGAGGTGAAGCGGCGAACAGTTCCCACATTCACACACCAATGGTGGCAAGTGCACACCGACCAACTCATTGGAGGCAATGTGGGGTTCAGTGTCTTGCCCAAGGACACTTCCACATGTGGACTTATACCGGAGCAGCCTGGATTAGAACCGCCGACCCAGGGATCATTGGATGACCTGCTCTACCTCCTGAGCCACAGGCGCCCAAGGTTGGCCTATGACAGGGAGGGAGAAATGCTTCTGTGGAAACAGAGATGTAAACTAGGGTGCAACCGTGCAAGGAAATGAGAGTTAGAGAGAGGAAGAAAAACACTGGAAAGGAAACAGAGATTGAGGCAGAGCTCCACTAGGCACCCATTTTGGGCGGGAACCCCTTTTGGTGTTAGCATTATGCTATGCTTTAGCTATTAAAAATATCAGAGCTTGCAGGTCTGCTATTTTTGAAAAATCGAAAGAACCACTGACACAGAAACATAGCTTTTTCAGAAAACTGTCAGGATGTAGAAGACATTTATAGAATCTGATCTCAGGTCAGAATGGGTTTTAAGAGCGTTTTCCTGCTAACAGTATCTCAGGAATGTGAGCGCCCTCAACGCAGCCTGTGGTCTGATTTCACTGCATAGTCACAGTGGCTCTGAAATCTAATGGGTTTCATTCCTTCCTGTCCTTCCCCTCCATCACCCTCTCTCGTCTCTCAGTCGTCCTACAATCACCCCCCCCCCCCCCCCTCTCCCCCTCTCTCTCTTACGCCTTTGGGACAAAAGCGAAGGTCAGCAGTCACCCTACATCACGTCTTGCTCTGCCACAGTCTTCCAGATCAGGGGGCCTATATGCGACACTGCGATAATCACAACCATTACAAAAATCATAATTTGCAGCGCCAAACACTTTGCCTTATATAATCAAATGTTAAATCCGGATCCCCTTTGCATAGAAATGGGAGTCACGGTCGACCTCTCACGAGCAATTCCACGAAAGGCAATCGTGCGGCGGCGGCGGCGGGGCCACAGTCTGAATGTCCGCCCGCCGTCACCCCTAATGTGTTGCCGTTGAGATCGTTATCTGCATTTTAACCCATTCTGACCTGAGATCAGATTCATACGAGGTTTCCACTGGACACACACTGGTCTGATTGACCCATTCTGACCTGAGATCAGATTCATACGAGGTTTCCACTGGACACACACTGGTCTGATTGACCCATTCTGACCTGAGATCAGATTCTAAAAAAAAAATGTCAGTTGTTCTTCGATTTTTCAAAAAATAGCAGACCTACAAGCTCATATCGCGCCACTCGGTGGCGCGATATGAGCTTGTAGATCTGCTATTTTTCAATAGCTAAAGCATAACATGATGCCAACACCAAAATGGGTTCCCGTTCAGAATGGGTTAAGCATGGTAATGAATGAAGGGCTGAGGAAAATATAGTGTGATGCGCAGACTTGAAACAAGACTTGCATCCGGGTGCCTGCTTCCATATGCATTGTCCTCGACTTCCTTTCACAGTCCAGTGCCCTTCTGCATTCTCTTCTGTTTGATAAGTGTCATTCTGGGATGACCCTTTTCACATTCAGAATGAACAATTGCATTATAGGAATTCAGTAATGTCTCCTGGCTTGTCAAATGTGTAAACATTTAGACAGGAAACTACAGTGCACTACAGTGCGTGTGTGTGCTTGAATTACTTTACTTCCATGTGAGGGCAACATGTAGTAGAATTAAATAGACGTGAGGATAATTATTGTCCCAAAAGATGTTTAGAAATACATTTACAAGGAAAAGATTCAGGTTGGGATTAGGATTAGGATCAGCGTACCTGAACAGTAATAATAATAATAATCACAGACAAGGGCATGTAAGTAAGTATTATGTGCGGATATGTGCAGCATGCATGTCTCTGTACTGTACAGCGTTTAAGGCCGGGGACCCCCTGGAGACCCCCGGAAATGCTTTGGCCATGTCTCGCGACCCCCGCCCTCCTTCCCCACCACCAATACAAACTGACTGCAAAAATAACCTTAATAGAGAAAATATATCATAAATGAATACTGAAACCAGATATAATCATTAAGAAAAGTGTATGCATGTACTATGTGTAGGCCTATGTAAACTCTTCATTTTCAGTTGAAAAAAAAAAGAAAAAAACAAAAAAAAACATTTTTTTAATAATAATTTGGCGACCCACCCACGAGGGGTCGCGCCCCACGGGTTGACGGCCTGGCTGTCGACTCCGCCCCTCGCCGTTTGTGGGGCGTTTGATGCCGTACGACGTGTCACCTGCCTGGCCACATTATGGCTGAGGTGGTTACATGTGGTAAAAATGTCCTCAGTAATCCGTGTACGCATTGGCTACGCACTGCCGAAGGCTAGTGCCGTTCCCACGCTGTTGGAGAACGCCCTGGGAATGCAGGGTCGCTGATGCATGTTTCCCTTGTGACAACGTGCATGATGTGTGTGGCACATGTGAGCTCATTGGAAATGTGCGCGCTATGAGGAACTTTAACCCATTCTGACCTGAGATCAGATTAAAAGAATGTCTTCTACATCCCGACGGTTTTCTGAAAAAGCTATGTTTCTATGTCAGTCGTTCTTCGATTTTCCAAAAATAGCAGACTTACAAGCTCGTAGCGCGCCACCAGGTCTGCTATTTTTCAATAGCTAAAGCATAGCATAATGATAACACCAAAAGGGGTTCCCGCCCAAAAAGGTTATTTAAAAAGACCACTTTGGTAGAGGTTTGGGTTGCGTAGTTATCTTGCCATGATGTAACACCAAAAGTGAACAAGAAAAAAATAAAAATCGGCAATTTGCTTCAGTGATTAGAAATTGATAATTTGAAATATGCTCCTCATTGACTTATACATTGTACGCTGAAACAGCTCTCAAAGTCACTATTTTAGTATGTAAACAAACGCAAACAAAGTTGATTCAGACAATATAGAGCAGTGGTTTTCAACCAGTGGTCCGAGGACCACCAGTGGTCCTTGAGGGGGTTCCAGCCTCAGGTGGTCCCCAGCTGAATGATGTCGAGTTGGTAACCAAAAGGACCCTTATAGATCTTTAATTCTTGAGAGCATGAAATGAAACCAAATGGACCCGTATGGGTCCATTTGGTTTCATTTCATGCTCTCACGAGTTAAATTATTATTTCAATATTGTCGTTAAATTATTGTTTAACATCTGCATTATTTAATTTACAATCAGTCTACACAATTAGAGAATGTAGAATTTTTATTTTTTATTTTGATCAGTGTGCCTGTTATCTCTCCTAATGGTACCAACATCACTACAGCATGGCAGATATTCTAAGTTTTGGCTCTGAGAAGATAATTGTCATTAATGGCTCAATGGCCGTGGCTCAAATACCCAATAAATAATGGGCCTTGATACAAACAATGTTGAAAACCACTGATATAGAGCATCACCACGTCGTGGACCCGGATCCAGATCTTCAAATAGTAAAAACAACAGGAAGTTAACATTTTTATAAAAAATTGTTTGTGTATTTACTAGTGGTGGGCATAGATTAATTTTTTTAATCTAGATTAATCTCACTGCAATTCTGGAGTTAATCTAGATTAATCTAGATTAAAATGGCTCATTTGAACTCTGCCGAAAGCATTGAAAATATGTGTGCGCTACCTAAATAATGACCAGAAGTAAATACTTGAACGGGCCACGTGGCCCATTAGACCAGGAGCCCTATCATAATTGGTAATGAAAATATAATAATGTTCAATACGATGTACATGTGTTATACATTGTTTATTCAGTTAAACACGAATAACCATAAACACGTTACCATACAGGCAATTTGAAACAGTGGGTGCAAGAACAACCCCCTTTTCTGGGATATGACATTAATTAAACTGTAAACCTAGAGGTGATGAAGAACTGTTTACAGTCAGTAGCTTTGTGACATGATTTGAGTCCAACCTCTACCTCTCCTTCTTCCACCAGTCACTCAGACACACCAGCTTGTTCACATTGTCTGGTGACAAACTAGATCTTTTTTTCTGTACAATGTGGCCTGCTAAAGAGAACAGTCTCTCGCATGGGACAGTTGTGGAAGGAGTCCCCAAGTACTTCTGGGCAATGTGGGCCATCTTACCATAAACAGCAGTGTGCTCTGACCACCACTTCAGTGGACACTGATCTAAACTGGCACTGGTTCCAATGGTGGTGATCTTTTCAGCTATGCCCCACTGATTAGCGACGTCGAGAAACTGTCTGGCACAAGCTTCTGCAAAGTGGCGCTCCTCCGTTTTAATCACACCTGACGTTATAGGAGAGACAAAGTAGATCAGAATAAGTTTGCTATTAATGGTCATGGATTCTCCTTGTGATAGTTCGTCTCGCAGGTAGTTTGTAAGATGGGTCGCCTGTGGCCGCCTGGAGAAGAAGCTCGAGCCCATCATCTTCAACCACACTGATAGGCCGGCAGTTGATGGCAATCCACTGAGCTAGGAGGTTAGTTAGCTTGGCTGATAGAGTTGGGCTGACGGGCTTGCCACGGTTGCACTCCAACATTGTAGTTTGACGAACACTTTTCCCCGGAGCCATATTAGTGCTTGGCCCGCCGGCAGCTTCGCTATCATCAACCAACGCAAAGGGATGCTTGTGCGTTAGGTGATACTTCAGACTTGAAGAACTCCTACAGTAAGCCATTTCTGCTTTGCACAGGGTGCAAACCACCTTGTTCTTGTCGAGGTTTCCATTGGGAAGCTTCTTGTAAAGAAATTTCCCCTGAAGCAAACCCGGGTTCACAGAGTCCTGCATGCTGACGTTTGATGTGGCACGCCACACTGTTCATTAATTTCACCCGTGTCCGGTTAGGTTAGGATTTGTTACCGCCCCGCTCTCAGAGTAATTTATTTCACCTTGTCCCTGTTAGGTTAGGACTTCTCCCTCCCACAGAGTAATTCCGCCAGGTAAAACTATCAAAGTGAAATTCCTAGTTTGCTCGCTTTATGCAGTCAATGCAGTCAATACATCATGGCAAGGTGACTACACAACCCAAACCTCGACCAAAGTGCTCTTAGCTTTTAAGTCACTGACCCTCTCCATCCTCTCCACCTGTCGACGGAGATGCTTTCTTCTCTGCTGCCTGTAGTCAACGATCAGATCTACAAGCCCACACCGCGTGGTGTCGCTTATACCGTTAGATCTGCTATTTTAACAAAGATTATTTTTCTTCTGGGAAAACCTTAAAATGTTGCAGGGAAAATGGGGTCACTAATTCTTTTAACTCTTGTACAAATTTAATTGAGCAACTTTCACTTGTAGTTAAGTAATATTTGACCAGTAGTTTTTACTGTACGGATAAGTTTGAGTCCAGCTTAATAAAACTAAACATCCCTCCATGACCACTACGCTCCCAAGACCGAAATCATACTCTTTGACCACCATTCCACTACATCCTCTTGCACCCTAGGTGCATTAATTGCTAATCTACATCCCTTGTTTTTTATTTTATTTTATTAAATATCTTTTATCCCACGATTTTGTAACCCTTTTTTCACCCCTGTGTCAATCATCTAATGTGATCCTGGGCTCTACACACCCTCCACCAACCTAGTCCCCATATATGGGGGACAAGGGGAGATCAACGGACTTGAACTCATGCTTCCTTCATGCCTTCATGAGTGTCCAAGTTGCTCCTTTACACCTGACAGGGGGGAGTTTCCCTGGTTGGACGTAGCGCGTGGAAGGAACACGTTATTCCAGTTCGTTTCCCCTCCATCAGGCGCCCCGGGCTGGCCAGGGGGAGGCAGTTTAGTGACCAGGATTACTGCATGTTTTTTGTGAGGGTACCTACCCTAGGGGACACATCCCTTTGTTAAAAACCTCAGTGTCATTTTTGATGAAGATTTTAAATTTAAAGAACAAATAAGCGCCGTTGTAAAAACGAGTTTCTTCCAATTTAGAACTATTGCTAAGATCAAGTCCTACCTCCCCCAAACAGCTCGAGATGGTCATCCACGCCTTCATTTCCACACGAATAGATTACTGCAATTCCCTGTACACTGGTAACTATCGACCAGGTGTCACTTAGGCGCTTGCAGTTAGTGCAGAATGCAGCTGCCCCTCTTCTCACCGGAAACAAAAATCGAGACCACATCACCCCAGTTTTGGCCTTTCTCCATTGGCTCCCTGTTAAGTTCAGAATAGATTTTAAGGTGCTTTTATTTGTTTTTAAATCACTTCACGGTCTCTCTCCCTCCTACCTCTCTGACCAAATTGTGCCCTACGTCCCATCTAGAGCATTAAGGTCTGTGGATAAGCTGCTGCTGGTCGAGCTCACGACCAGTAAGAGGAGCAGGGGTGATCGTGCTTTTGCGGCTCCCAAACTCTGGAACCTGCTGCCCCTCCATATTTCTGCGAGTCAATCAGGGCTTTTAAATCCCTCCTCAAAACTCATCTGTTCTCCCTCGCCTTTAACTGCACCTGATTTACCTGTATATTGATTTTCTGCTCTGTGCAATTTATGCTCCGTTTTATATTTTATGGTCTCTTTTCATGGTTTTATATTGCTATGCTCTACTTACTCTGTTCTTGTTTTTACTCTGTTCAGCACTTTGGTCAGCTTTGGCTGTGTAAAGGTGCTAAACAAATAAAGTTTGATTTGATTTGATTTGAAGACGCCGGACGACTCAGTCACAAAACATAATAAAATGACAGTTGGGAGTAGACAGTAGAGCAGTGTTGTTTTCGTCGACGAAAAATGTTCCTCTGCTAAATTTTTTCACCGTCGAAAACTAAATGGAAACTAAGCTATGATGACTAAAACTAAGACTGAATATATTGACAATTTCGTCAACAAATAAAAACTAGACTAAAATGTTAGGAAGGGACTAGTGGACCAGAGTCATTTTACACTTGGTTGCATGCTGAAAATAGCCGACGCGACACGTTGTGAGCTTGTAGATCAGCTATTTTCAGCAAGTGTAAAATCAGCCATTACGACTGCATCAAGGCCCGCCAAAATACCTTTTAGTCGACTAAATCAACGGTAGATATAGTCGACTAAAACTAGACTAAACACTAAAACATTCCAGGTGACTAAAATGTAACTAAAACTAAATGAAAACATTTCTATGACTAAAACTAAAATAGAAATTTGCTGCCAAAAACAACACAAAACACTGCGCTATGGTTCCCCCTAGCTTCTTTGAAACCATTGTTAAGTTCACCTTGTCTTCCCTGTGGTTTTAAAACATGTGCTGCAATTTGTTTTTTCTCTCTTTTTCCAGCTATGCACATATTACTGTGTTTTCTTGCTGCTGTGTGTTTGTGTTTTTGATGTGTTTTTGCTGTGAAGTGCACAGAGACCCCTTGGGGGTGATGCTGCACTATAAATAAATAAATAAATAAACTGAAACTTAAGTGCTGGGATTCACTACTGGTGACATGTGGATGAACGTCTGTCAACATTAAAATGGGTAAGGTTTAAAAAAGGCAAAAGCATGCTCTATAGAGTGTCGCCCCCTCGAGAGACCCGCAAAAGAAATCCCCGTTCATTTTCCTCATAGACTTTTCAGAAAGTATTTATTTAAAGACGTTTATACGCCGCGGACAAGGCCAACTATTGTCGTGACAAATCATGGCAACAAACACAAATTTTCGGGCTGAACAAATAATTAGAAAGAAGAAGGAAACGGCAGGGTACAACACTTTTTGTTGTTTTTCTTCTTATAAGCTTATACGTTTTGGAATGTCTATGGGGAAAAATGCATTGGGAACTATTTCCTGGGCCTGGCGTCGTCATGAAAGGGGGCTGGACTGCGACACTATTGCACTGGCCTAAAAGTGAGTCCTTAAAAACTGCTAAAAAGTGGCCAGTACAGTACAGCACAGAGTACACTACAGTACGAGTCCTGGGCCGTTCCTGTGGCTCTGGATGTGCCGAGGACCCCCAGGGACCCCCACACAGACCCCCCCGGGGACCCCCACATGGTAACTGTCATTTCTCGACAGTTTCAGACGCGCGGCAGCTTGCTGGGCCCGGCCCCCTGGGAGCGTGGTCTGTATGTTCCGGGGACACCCACGCGGTAACCCTGTCATTTCTCAACCGTGGGCACCCTGGGCACGTTCCTGGGGGTCTGGATGTTCCGGGGACCCCCGCACAGTACACTACAATACGGTACAGAGCACAGTAGAGTACAGTAACTATACTAATAAATGTTATAGTTAAATAATGGGAAAAATTATAATGGCCGGTAATATTTCCGGGCTGAAAACGTGAAGCATTCCAGGCTTTGAAAGCAAAAAGAAACAAAAACTAAACAAAAAACTTGAGTTGACTCATCCCAACCCAATTGGTTAAGCATTTAAGACAAAAAATATGCTAAATCGTAAATGGTTACAGTCTGTGCTCCTAATGAAAATGTAGGTTCTATATTGCATAGTGAAAAGGTAAATACCGGTATAGTCTTTGAATAAAGCTGCTCTATATTGCCCGCTGAGCACACAATTGTCATTTGCCTTCTCTCCCTTGCTAATTTTACAAATTCGCAAGCCTTATTGCTT
This sequence comes from Protomyctophum parallelum, assembly GCF_964188405.1. Lineage (NCBI taxonomy): Eukaryota > Metazoa > Chordata > Actinopteri > Myctophiformes > Myctophidae > Protomyctophum > Protomyctophum parallelum. The sequence continues at coordinate 10,002,224 of NC_139709.1, forward strand.
CAGCGGGGAGGGTGTGTGGTTTGTGGCTGGCCGCGGGCAGAGCGCCAGGGGTGGTGCGCCCAAAACAGCAGTTATCACCTGTGATTAATTGGACAGTTTGGCAGCCCATATAGCCGTTGAAAGGCTGGCCAGTCAGCCCTGTGTCTTTCTTATTTGTTTTTCATTCAGACAGAGGGAGCTCAACACCACCCAACTAGAACAAGACAGACCCCGCTGAGATGGGAATAGCCAGAGATTATTATTATTATTATTACTTGAGCACATCTTCCCCGAGTGGCTCCACTGATCATGTTATTTCAGTCATATGGACACAATACTTTTTCTAATTAGTGAAGCCTCCGATGAGGCATTGCGTCAATCCCCCGGTGATTGACGCAGTCAAAGGATAGACGAGTGATCCGTCTATACTTTGAATCCGCTGATCCCTCTCTAGGGGGATTTCCGTGGCCTTGGGAAGGCAGAAGCGGAAACAGAAGCCCAACAGAGTGTGTTTAGATGCTGTCAGCACAGCGAGTGACAATCTGAGAGCGCAACGCAGTCCTGTGATCAGGAGGCGCAGGCGACGCGCGGACTGGACTCACTGAAGCAACAGGTTCAGCCGAGCTGGAGCCACAGATCTGGAGGAATAATTTAGGTAAAAGTAAAAGCAGCAACTTGTCTCTTTCTTCCGTCTCCCTCGTTCCTAATAGGGCAACTGTTTGTGCCCAGCGTGTTGCGTTTCTCTCTGGTGTGGTGCCCACACTTTCCCCTTCCCCGATGCTCACCCACACACACACACACACACACACACACACCCCCTCTGCCTTGCTCAACAAACAGCCCTCCCTCCCCTCCCCACCCGCCTTTCTCTCTTTGAAGATGCTTTGTTTTGCAGTCGGCTATAATCTTCAAATAGGATGATCTAATAATGAATGCTCTGGTGTGTGGCTGTGTGTATCCAAGTGTATGCAAGTTCATGTGTGCGTACACAGACACACACAGAGAGAGAGAGACAGACACACACACACACACACACACACTACCCTTTGTGCATGTCAAAGTGCATTTCTTCAGCGGGCATGTCTGTGGTGTGTGTGTGTGTGTGTGTGTGTGTGTAGGGGGGTGCACAATGACGCTCCCTCTCGTTGCCTTGGGTGTTGTGGAGATGTCACGCTGAGATCTTCTTGTGTCAGTCTGGGAATTGTCAACACTGCATGCGTGCGTGCGTGCGTGCGTGCGTGCGTGCGTGCGTGCGCTGTGACATACACAGACGGCATACTCCAAATGGTGACAGACAGTGAGAGAGAGAGAGAGAAACAAAGAGAGAAAAAGAGAAGAGAGAGAAAAAGATAAGAGAGAGAGAGACAGACTAAAGATAAAAACCACATGTAGTTCAGAGACACCACAGCCAGAACAACGGGGTGAAATGGTCAATTTGGGCATTTTATTTCAAAGTTTCAGCCTGAAACAGCAGGCTCCGCCACACGCACAACCACACACGTTGTTTGTTTACAAGGCAGACAGTCGGCCAGCTCTGACAGTTTACTGCCACGTGGCTTATTTCTAACCTATAATGTTTTTCAGGATACTGTAGCGCGATGATTAAGTTTCAAAACGAGTTGATACTGTCTGGATGTCATCCTGAATGAGACTAAAAACAGAGTAGTTCTGTAACGGACGCGCAGCAATGGGAATAATACAGGTGAATGAAATCAAGCACGTCATGACGCATCACGTTTTCCTTCAAAAGGAAGTAATTAAAAGTAATTTGTATCGACTTTTGAAAAACACAAGCAAATGAAAATGTTCCCTTTTTTTGGGCATCCATTGTTAGGTATGCCCATATGATGACGACCACAGATATGGTCTAAAAGTGTGGAAAAACATTTTTCATTTCACTAGGTCTTTAAATAGCTAAAGCACGGCCCAGGCCGTAGCGTAACGGTCTGGGCACCGGACTGGTGATCCAGTCACGGTGTGCCGCGGGTTCGACTCCCGGACCCGACACGGCCTTTACCGCATGTCATCCCCCCATCTCTCTCTCGTTTCCTGTCAGCCTACTATCTGTCCCTTAAAAAATCAATAAAAAGGCGTAAGCCGCAAAAGAAAAATATCTTTAAAAAAAATAGCTAAAGCACGACATGATGCTAACACCAAAATGGGTTCCCGTTCAGAATGGGTTAGCACAATACATTAATTAGGATCTGACCATAAACTATCAGGTACTGTAGCTGTATGCTGGCATCATTTAAAAACATAACAGTAAAGTTACTCCGATAATCAAGAACAGCAATGGATAGATCACATGAACTGTACAGAAGCATCCCTATGTTACAATAAGAAAACATGTAACACTAACACTAACACTAACACTAACACACACACACACACACACACACACACACACACGCACACACGAAATGTTTATTTATGTCCACATAATGAGAAGTACAGGAATACCTTGTACAAAGGACATAAACACTGCCAGTGCAGTTTGACAGTTACAACGTGCATGGACGGCAAAGCATCGTTACATACAGTACAGCTGACATGTCGGACACAGGGCAGCAGACATTAATCATGGATAAAGGAAACAACGCCTCCTCCAAATTGAGCGGCTTCCTATAATGGCTGAAACTGAGCAGTACCTCGCTAACTGCTTGGCTCTCCTTTTGGAAAGGCCGGCCATTTGTAAGCCCCTCACAACCAACTTATGCACATGCCCTAGGCTGCCAAAGATAAAAACTAAAAGTTCACATCTGTAGCCTAGCTGTGAGATGGTCTGCATTATACTGCTGATACTTCAGCACTTTGGTTAGAAAGGCTTCTTCCAGGCTATAGTCAAAGGTACAGCAGACCTCGAGAATGAACACCACTCACTCACACACTCATTGTTGTCCATTCACACGCTTCTCCATCTATTCACCTTTCCATCCGTCCAAATAACTTCCATTATGAGTATGACAAAGAGATTGCATTCTTTGCAGGAGGGCAGCCCTTGGCAACCTGCTCATAACACTCTGAGCACCTGAAAGGCATTCCAAACACACCGTCGGCCAAGAAGACTCATTTGGACACTAGTAGAATATATAAAAACATACATTAAAAGAAATAAGAGCACTCTCTTAAGGCAGAGAGCTAATTGAATTGCATTTGATACCCTCTTTACGGGTTTGAGTAAAGATGGAGGGGAGTCGGGCGAGAGACCACGGGAAGAGAAAGAGAGAGGTGCTGGGGCGGGGGGAGGGGGGTGATGACAGGGAGGACAGTAATTGAGATGGACAGATGAGGAGGAGAGTGGGGGGGGGGGAGGGGGGGGGGCAGGGAGGGAAACAAAGGACGGACAAAAATAGGAGGGGGGGGGGGGCAGTAATGTTGGGGACGGGGACGGGGGTGAAAGCTACAATTACAGAACAATAGAGAAATTACAGATCATTGGAGGACAAGAATCGACAGACTGAGCGAAAGATGATAAACAATGACTTCACGCTTCTATATGTGACAGTGTGTGTGTGTGTGTGTGTGTGTGTGTGTGTGTGTGTGTGTAACACTGATGACTGACTCATTGACAAGTCACTGACTAATTGACAGAAGGTTCAATAACACCGGTACTCTTGACTCGTACAAGCTGCCTGGACAACTCAATCTGCCCACGGCCCCACACACCCTCGCACAAACCACACACACACACACCCCCACACACACAAATAAATAAACAGGCGTGTGCGCGCCCATGTGCACGCAGCCAGGCACACACACACACAAAGTCACATGACAAACACACCAAGCCCTTCCCTGTGGCATTAAGGCCATCCTGCCACATCTAATACATGTTGATGCTGGACTCAGCAGAGCATGGCCTGGTATCCACTTCTTTCTTATGCAGCATGTGGCTTGCGTGTGTGTGTGTGTGTGTGTGTGTGTGTGTGTGTGTGTGTGTGTGTGTGTGTGTGTGTGTGTGTGTGTGTGTGTGTGTGTGTGTGTGTGTAGACATACTACATGCACAGCTAGATTGCACTCAGACCCCTTCATCAATTCGTTTACAATTAGGCCTCCGTTTACAATTAGTCCTTTCATGAGAAACAGGAACACTTTCATTCGATATCCAACTGTGTTTTCCTTCCTCACTGAAGAGAGAACTAAGGAGAACTACTTGTCAGCATTTCCAGGGAGAGAGAAAACAAAACAAGCAGGTAATTTGTGATATCGGCCTACTGTATATACTGTATATAGGCTCTCAGTTTGAGCTTGAATGCTGTCGCAAAACAGCCAACATATTATTCATTCTCCAGGGACAACTCGTCCCGTATGTCTTGGCTATACTGACTGAGACAATGTTAAACCAAATGGAACCAAATGAACCCCGCAACGTTGATGTCGACAACGATGACATTAGGGAAGTGCTCTCTCACCAGAATCCGGTCCTCTGATTTGCCACTCCTGGTGTCCTGCTTGACGGACCGCACCACCTTGATGGCCTGCTTGTCCAGGGTCCTCCTGATGCTCTCTGTGGAGGAGCAAGGAGGGAATGGATAAACAGCTCTTACATAACACTCACACGCATTGCATACACACACACACACACACACACACACACACACACACACACACACACACACACACACACACACACACACACACACACACGTGTGCACACACACGCGTGCACACACACAGCGATGAAGTGGGTTATTTTTACCCTCAGAGAAAGAAAGTGAAGCATTGTCAATGTAACCACCAAACATGACATCCATCTCTGCAACAACAATAAATCCACCTGGCGAACATAACCTACATGCTGAAAATAAAAGATGAAGCCAGCCAGCTGTATATAATGATGACACACATGCATGCACACACAGGCTCAGTGAGTGAATCACAAAATGCCAAAAGCAACATCTCCACTGTGGCTGATGCACGCGTACATGGCTAAGAGGCACGTCCACAGTCCAGACTAGTCCACCAAATGGAATGTTTTTGTTACTTTATATTAATGTTAGGATATATGTGACAGGTTGCATTACGCTCGTTTGGCTGGCGCGTGTCGCCCACTCCTACTTTTCAAGCCCGATATAGACGTTGTTGTATGATGGTGAGTGAGTGGTGATGCATTGACATTGTGAAGGTTGTAGATCTGCTATTTTCAGAGTGGGACACCGCCGCACAGTACAAGTACAGATTAAATCGGCTTCAGGTTAGCAGCCTGGTCGCCATAGAAAACAAAATATGGACCTTATACATTTCTGCAACTGAAGAACGTATACTCTCATAGCCAGAAGATCAGAGATCTCTACCTACGGTCGTGTCTGGTGACACTCTAAATTCAACGTAAACAAATGACATTTAATAGGGAATTTCTTCATATTGGGAACGGGACAGGACTGGTTTCCAAAGCAATGGGCGTAGGCAGCGATGTGCTGTGGACTTTCAAACTAGTGGGTCTATGTTGTTTACACGCGGTCGCGAGCGATCACCGACTGAAATAACCTCTTAAATGTAGACCTATTTATTAACCCACAATTTGCAAAATGTGTTCCATTTACTTGCATAATGGGGAAACTTTAGTGTTGTCGTGTTATGCATTTCATTTACCTTGCAAATGTCACATCTAATTTAATTATTTCGTGAATGGTGGTTCTCCAACTCTTTTGACTAGGCTACTTCAATCAGACAGAACATGACACCTACACCTACAGTAGTAGGCTACTTAGCATGTTAGCAGGTCGACACAATGGACCTGGCCACGTTAACAAAGGTTTTCCCTGCTGTTTTAGCACGACGATGTTGACGTTTCTTAACCAAAAGACTTTGAATAGCAACGTTTATGAATGCAGACCATATTTTTACTCAGTCATACATTTCAAAGTATGTGCAATTGTCGAAGAAGATTTATAACTGATTTCCATCCTATCGGTATTCTGTATGCAACTCAAACGGTGCTGAGGCATCAGCCATTGCACTGCTTGGTGCACGCACGGACTTGGATAACTTTGATAACTTTAATTTTAATTAATTAAATTTTTCAAACAGGTTGGGGTCATATACAAGACCCTACATGGTCTGTGCCCGCCCCCCCCTAAGTGAATTCATTAAACGAAAGCCTGATAGGGGGAATCAGTACCAGAGGAACCACTCGAGGAGACTGCGAAGTGCGAACAACATTCGCCCAAAATGTCCTCTCAGTACAGGGTTGTGTAGCATGGAATGGCCTTCCTCTGCGTATAAGGGATTGTGCTACATTTCCATCTTTTAAATTAAATCTGAAAAAGAAATGGTTGCTTGAAAACCAAAGCTGCAACCATTCATGATTATTTTAGGTGTATTTATTTTTTATGCCGTGTTCCCTATGTAATGTTATGTAAATGTATTCCACTGTTTGCCTGTCGGTTTTCCGATTTGCGTTTCTTGTGAGGACTGCGGATGAAAATTTGCAACTGTGCTATATCCGGTGTGACGTCCATTAATATGCATTGTCCTGTCCAAATAAACAAGTAAAGTAAAGGATAGCGCCCAGTGCCTTAAAACATTTAGTGTTTGTCTATAGCGATCGGATTGGCTTCAGTCTCCCACATCCGATAATCTCACATCACACCCCACCGGGCAGCGGGAGATGAAGACGGTCGAAGTTGGGGATCAGCTCAAGACAAACAGAGTTATCGACATTAAGCCGCATAAGACCCAATCGCTTAGACGCTTTAACAACACTCTGCAGTCCATTCACGGCCTGGACCCACGCTACATGACAGGGCAAGAGACAGAGACAAGGACAAGAGAGAGAGAGAGAGAGAGAGAGAGAGAGAGAGGACAGATGGTACAACGGGAAAGTATATTAGGGAAATATAGGGAGGAGCCACAAAGAGAGAGCAAGCGACTACCTCTGTACATAGGGAGAGAGAGAGAGAGAGAGAGAGAGAGAGAGAGAGAGAGAGAGAGAGAGAGAACGAAGGAGAGAGGCGTAATAAAATATATACCAGAGGTTGCTGACTGAGGTTTAATTTACACTAACAAACATGCAGAGATGGCAAGCCAAAGCCAAGGTTAAGCCCATTTCACTGTCCTCTGTCCTTATTACTTAACAAACAGAAGATTATTCCCTTTAGCTGCTGCTGGGGTATTTTGCTAAGGTTCAACTGTATATTAGGGATGCCGTCGATTAATCGATTCTCCGATTAATCGTCAGTCTCATTTATTTTTAATAGTCAAAATATAGGCTAATAAGTAAGGCTGCATGATATATCGAACATGTACCTTCATCAGAGTGGAGAATATAAGTATAAATCAAGTTTGCTTGTTAAGTGCCTGTCAGACAGACAATCAGATGAAATGAAGGCAGGTGTAGAGTAGAGTGTAGACTAGTGAACTGAACGTTTTCTGTTTATATCAAGTACTTCATACCAGCCCCTTATGAAACTACTTCTCCCCAAATCCAAATGGATTTCATTTTCCATCCTGAATGGCACCAACTAGCATACAATGAGAACTGAGAAGATCTCCACAAAGGTTTACTCATCAAAAGTGATTATAAAACTGTAACCATCAAAGCATGCACTCAACAACATATAATGGTTATGTGACCATGGGTCGAGGAAGCCTTTGGATTCAGTTCATTTCAGTAGGGTATAAATGGATTCAGTTAATTTCAGTAGGGTATAAATGGATTCAGTTCATTTCAGTAGGGTATAAATGGATTCAGTTCATTTCAGTAGGGTATAAATGGATTCAGTTCATTTCAGTAGGGTATAAATGGATTCAGTTTATTTCAGTAGGGTATAAATGGATTCAGTTCATTTCAGTAGGGTATAAATGGATTCAGTTCATTTCAGTAGGGTATAAATGGATTCAGTTCATTTCAGTAGGGTATAAATGGATTCAGTTCATTTCAGTAGGGTATAAATGGATTCAGTTCATTTCAGTAGGGTATAAATGGATTCAGTTTATTTCAGTAGGGTATACATGGATTCAGTTCATTTCAGTAGGGTATAAATGGATTCAGTTCATTTCAGTAGGGTATAAATGGATTCAGTTCATTTCAGTAGGGTATAAATGGATTCAGTTCATTTCAGTAGGGTATAAATGGATTCAGTTCATTTCAGTAGGGTATAAATGGATTCAGTTCATTTCAGTAGGGTATAAATTGATTCAGTTCATTTCAGTAGGGTATAAATTGATTCAGTTCATTTCAGTAGGGTATAAATGGATTCAGTTCATTTCAGTAGGGTATAAATGGATTCAGTTTATTTCAGTAGGGTATAAATGGATTCAGTTCATTTCAGTAGGGTATAAATGGATTCAGTTCATTTCAGTAGGGTATAAATGGATTCAGTTCATTTCAGTAGGGTATAAATGGATTCAGTTCATTTCAGTAGGGTATAAATGGATTCAGTTCATTTCAGTAGGGTATAAATGGATTCAGTTCATTTCAGTAGGGTATAAATTGATTCAGTTCATTTCAGTAGGGTATAAATTGATTCAGTTCATTTCAGTAGGGTATAAATGGATTCAGTTCATTTCAGTAGGGTATAAATGGATTCAGTTTATTTCAGTAGGGTATAAATGGATTCAGTTCATTTCAGTAGGGTATAAATGGATTCAGTTCATTTCAGTAGGGTATAAATGGATTCAGTTCATTTCAGTAGGGTATAAATTGATTCAGTTCATTTCAGTAGGGTATAAATGGATTCAGTTCATTTCAGTAGGGTATAAATGGATTCAGTTCATTTCAGTAGGGTATAAATGGATTCAGTTTATTTCAGTAGGGTATAAATGGATTCAGTTCATTTCAGTAGGGTATAAATGGATTCAGTTCATTTCAGTAGGGTATAAATGGATTCAGTTCATTTCAGTAGGGTATAAATGGATTCAGTTCATTTCAGTAGGGTATAAATGGATTCAGTTCATTTCAGTAGGGTATAAATGGATTCAGTTCATTTCAGTAGGGTATAAATTGATTCAGTTCATTTCAGTAGGGTATAAATTGATTCAGTTCATTTCAGTAGGGTATAAATGGATTCAGTTCATTTCAGTAGGGTATAAATGGATTCAGTTCATTTCAGTAGGGTATAAATGGATTCAGTTCATTTCAGTAGGGTATAAATGGATTCAGTTCATTTCAGTAGGGTATAAATGGATTCAGTTTATTTCAGTAGGGTATAAATGGATTCAGTTCATTTCAGTAGGGTATAAATGGATTCAGTTCATTTCAGTAGGGTATAAATGGATTCAGTTCATTTCAGTAGGGTATAAATGGATTCAGTTCATTTCAGTAGGGTATAAATGGATTCAGTTCATTTCAGTAGGGTATAAATGGATTCAGTTCATTTCAGTAGGGTATAAATTGATTCAGTTCATTTCAGTAGGGTATAAATTGATTCAGTTCATTTCAGTAGGGTATAAATGGATTCAGTTCATTTCAGTAGGGTATAAATGGATTCAGTTTATTTCAGTAGGGTATAAATGGATTCAGTTCATTTCAGTAGGGTATAAATGGATTCAGTTCATTTCAGTAGGGTATAAATGGATTCAGTTCATTTCAGTAGGGTATAAATGGATTCAGTTCATTTCAGTAGGGTATAAATGGATTCAGTTCATTTCAGTAGGGTATAAATGGATTCAGTTCATTTCAGTAGGGTATAAATGGATTCAGTTCATTTCAGTAGGGTATAAATGGATTCAGTTCATTTCAGTAGGGTATAAATGCTCCGATAATCGGCCAGCGATCGGTGATCGGCCGATATTCACTCTGATCGGTAATCTGCATTTACACCATCTATGATCGGCAATTTACCCTATCTGGACTCGAGACACTGATCTTTTACACCATTTAAGTGGTATAAATGTCAATCAGATATATAGTATAACATCATTTTTGCATTTTTGTGACAGGCCTAAACATTTCCCCCTTCCTCCCCACACCCAGGAACAGTTTTGACGTGGGTTTTGAGTCTGACATATAATCATTTTTCACAAGCTCAGTATCGGTATCGGATCTATCGGTGTTGGCCGATCATGAGAAAAACAATCGGACCTGATCGGAGCATCCCTAATAAAATGGTAAATGGTGCGTTTATATAGCGCCGTTATCCAAGGTGCTTTACATACATTGTGCATTACATTCACCCATTCACGCACCGATGGCGGCGGAAACCATGCAAGGCACCAACCAGAACATCAGGAGCAAATAGGGGTTCAGAGTCTTGCTCAAGGACACTTCGACACTAACTCTGGGGGAGGCCACAGGGTTCGAACTGCATGGCAACCATCCGGTTACCATCCGGTTACCATCCGGCCACTCTACCCCTGAGCCACCTGAGAAACCTGAACATTACTACTGTATATACACTGTAGGTCAGTGGTCCGGGGACCACCAGTGGTCCTTGAGGGGGTTCCAAGTGGTCCATAGCTAAATGATGGAAAGTTGGTAACCAAATGGACCCGTACGGGCCCATTGGTTTTCATTTTACACTCTCAAAGAGTTTGATTATTTTTAAACATCTGCATTTAACTTAATTTACAAGAAGTCTACAGAATTAGAGAATGTAGAAGAATTGTTATTTTGATCAACACATTTGCCTGTTATCTCTCCTATGGTACCTGCAGTGCCACATCAATGAACCATGAAATTGGGGACAAAATCCAACGATATCAAAATATGCTTTAGTTTGGGTCTGGCGTCTGAGAGGATACTACCGTAAATATTCGGTCTTGACATGAAAAAGGTTGAAAACCACTGCTGTAGGTAATCCAACACATTGTCAAAGTTAAATTACCACCATTGTGTTTTAATTAGGGCCGGGACTAATTGCGATTAATTAACTACAGAAAAATGTATGCATTAAAAACAATTACGCATTTTAATCGCACTATTTATTTCACCGCGGAACGTTGTCACTGGACAGTTTTCAGACGGACCTGCGCACCAAGTGTCCGTGTCCTCTTCAGACAATAACACCACCAGAAACCACAGACAGTTCACCAGACTGGGGGAAGCCGCTGAGATCACTTTGCTTGTCCCCGTGGATTGGAAATAGGATTTAAAAGATGGTAGCGTGGATTACAGCACAGTTGTGTGCAATTATTCAATAAAGAATTATTACCCCTATTACTACAAAAACAAAGTTTTATTGCTTAAACTTATGTATTCACTATTCATTGATTCACTAGTATACCAAAATCCATTTGAAAAAATTGCTTTCTCACTGTTCTCGGGTCAAATAATGATATGCGATTAAAATGCGATTAATCTAGATTAATAATCGCAAAGCCTCTGATTAATTAGATTAATTTTTTTAATCGAGTCCCAGCTCTAGTTTTAATGCACTTTAAAGCTTGTATTGATTTAAACCGTCTACCCATAAATAGCAACCTGGAGAATAGATTAACAAATTCAATTCAGTATATACAGTACCATTAATATGACTATGTAGAGAAAAATATGTGAAAAATTAAAATATCCCCCCCTCCTTTTCTGTGAAGGTATTTCTGAGGTGATAGGTGTGCGGTGGTGGAAAAACTACCCATATTCTCTACTTACGAATGTAGAAATAAATTCGGAATTCAAAATGTTGCTATTTTAAAAGTAATATTGGTATCAAAATGACTATGACTGGTGGCTTTCTGTTGGCATTGTTTCTTTATTGTCAATGTACTGTGTGATCTGTTTATATTATTTTCTGTATCCTGAAAACTAATTTCCAAAAGGAGAAGTAGAAGTAAACTTCATAAACTATTGTAAACTATTAAACATTTTGAAATATGTTTTACTTTAACATAAGTATCTGAAAAATTGTACTTAAGTAAATGTAATTAGTTTAGGGTGACCAGATGTTCCCCCTCAGGACAGTCCTTCATTTCTAAGACTTTATAAGCGTCCCACAAATTGAGCCCCTGTCCCACATTGTGACTGGCAGGCCAGGCATCAGTGTTCAAATGCCCTACATTAGTTAGTTAGTAACTACTGTAGCCCTAGAATGTCTCTGTTGTTACATACATTGCAAAGTATTTCACAAACAGAGCCATAGAACACCCTGGTTAATTTCTGTTCGGGTGCAACATGGCAGCATTAAATGTGATAAATGCTCCGATGGTACTCACCCATTAAATAATTCCAAAGACATGGAGTGAAATATGGTCCTCTAGTTTCATATCCATGTGAAAGTTCTGCCACAAAACGTGTATTTAGTCAATTACCTCCACATTTTCACGAGATGCACACGGACGACTTTCTCTCCGGGCAAAGGGGCCCGGAATGACAGCTGGACTTCATTTATCAAAACTTCCTCTGATCTCAAGCAATTGGTAGGTGCCTTGCGATAGGTGCTGGGTAATTAATCACACCACCTGCCATGAATTGTGTGACCCAAACTTTTGTGTTTCCCTGATCAACTGGTGATGACGTCTGTGGTAAACAACAGGAAGTATTGGTAAAATACAGTCCATCGATCATTCCGGGCCCCTCGCCCGGAGAGAAAGACGTCCGTGTGCATCTCTTGAAAAAGTGGAGATAATTGACTAAATACACGTTTTGTGCCAGAACTTTCACATGGATATATGAAACTAGAGGACCATATTTCACTCCACGTCTTTGGAATTATTTAATGGGCGAGTACAAATGGAGAATTTATCACATTTAAGCCTCACATAATTCAATTCAACCAGGAGCGGACGGAAGGGTTCTATGTCTGTGATAGCCTACATGAACATTTACGAGGTATATGAATGATCACAGACCTTCTAGGTCTAGTTAGTCCCCTAATAGTTGGCTTTCTGTTGTAAAGCTCTCTCATTGTCTCTTTTCCTGCGAGATGTGTTGTTAAAATAACAAGAGAAATATCGGTATCACCTAGGGCTACAGTATCACCAAGTCGGCAAACAATACCACCCATGACCAAAATTATCATTTTCCCCCTGGCCAGCGCCCCGGCTGGCCAGGGGGAGGTAGTTTTAGAGACCAGGATTACGGCATGTTTTTGTGAGGGTATCTACCCTAGGGGACACGGGGAGAACATGCAAACTCCACACAGAAAGGCCCTATCGCCAACCCCCGCCTCGGGTATGGGCACTGATGACGCGGAGGAGGGAACACGCCGCCAGTGCCCACAGTGTCCCCAGCGGGAATCGAACCCAGGACCTTCTAGCTGTGAGGCGACAGCACTACCAACTGTGCCATACATTGAGAGGTGAAGCGGCGAACAGTCGACGCCAGCGTCCCCACATTCACACACCAACGGTGGCGAGCTCACACCAACCGACTCATTGGAGGCAATGTGGGGTTCAGTGTCTTGCCCAAGGAGTCAAGGACACTTCGACATGATGTGGACAGGAGGAGGAGCCGGATTCGAACCTCCGACCCAGGGATCATTGGACCACCTGCTCTACCTCCTGAGCCACAGCCTCTGGATCTGGTTACCCTAAATGTGTTACTTTCTCTCATTATTAGGAATATGAGGCATATAGTACTAGCTCTGGTCCATAGCTCTAATGCCGTGCATGGCATTAGAGCTATGGATAGAGCTAGACATATACTATACAGTCTAACTTTGCAGCTTTGGCTGACATTATACTTATCCTGCTGCATTATGTGGGTGTTTGGGGGTAACTGTGAGCTTGCCTTGGGGGTGACTGCCCACACATGGCTGTTGTGTGTGTGTGTGTGTGTGTGCGTGGCCAAACAACAACACAAAGCTGTCAAATCCACACCATACTTCCCACGCACGCAGTCGGGCGCACACGCAAATATACAAAGAAAGAATAGAGAGGAAAAAGAGGCCAATTAAATATACAACAACATCAAAGGGATCGCATCATACGCACGCACGAGTGCATTATTCCAAACGCAGTCAGTCAGCAGCACAGACACATGCACACGCACTCACAACTCTTTCGCATCAATTATGACCCCTAGCTGCCTGCATGGCTGCGCAACATAACAATTTGTGCATTACAACAAAGCTGCCAGGGGAGCCGATCGAGAGAATTTCAAAGTGAATAGGGCAGGCTATGCTTCGGATCGATAGGATTAGGATTAATACCGTATCTTCATCTTCACCACCACGCAGCGTGCATGGTGTGTGTGTGTGTGTGTGTGTGTGTGTGTGTGTGTGTGTGTGTGTGTGTGTGTGTGCGTGTGTGTGACCAAACAGTCATTAAATAGACTTGGCCCAGTGTGAGACATCATCTTCTGCTTTCCTGCGGCGATAACAACTCAACAATCAATCTCTAATAATCAAACACACACTGTGACACACAGGCACACATCATGCAACTTGTTTTAAACTAATTAAGGCTACACACAGTAAAGTAAAGCCTGTGTTTTGGACAGTCTTTTTGTTCATGCTGCCTGTTGTGTGTCCATTCATTGATTCATTCATTGATTCATTCTCCAGGGACAACTTGTCCCGTGGTGTTATATTATATCTGCTCGCTTGGCAGACATGGCGTGCAGTGAACGACGACAGTTACGCTACAGTAAAAGTGGATAAATGTTCATTTTGAGCTCACCTGTTATTTCGCGGCTGACGTTAATGAAACCCGCGGCGACGGTGCTGTCTTTAGAGGCCATGGTGGTGTAGGTGGTTCTCTCTCTCTCTCTCCTCTCCAGTGTCTCCTCCGCCGTGCGCTACAATAATCAAAGTGCAGCAGCTAGGCTAGTGTGCGACTGTGCGTGCGCATTGGCAACCCGCCGCGCAGCGCCCCAGAAACATCTCCCTCCTGTGAGAGGAGAGGAGAGAGAGAGGGGGGGGGGGAGAGGGAGGGGGCGGGGGGGAGAGGGGGTTGAAAAAGAGACAGAGGGGGGAGGGAGAGAGAGAGAGGGAGGGGATGGGAGAGAGGGGGTTGAGAAAGAGACAGAGGGGGGAGGGAGAGAGAGAGAGGGAGGGGGGGGGGGGGGAGAGGGGGTTGAGAAAGAGACAGAGGGGGGAGGGAGAGAGAGAGAGGGAGGGGGGGGAGAGAGGGGGGGGAGCCCGGGGAGAGAGGGGGTTGAGAAAGAGATAGAGGGAGGGTAGAGAGAGAGAGAGAGAGAGAGAGAGGGGGGTAGAGAGGTGGGGGAGAGAGAGAGTGGGGGAGAGAGGGGGGGGGGGGAGAGGAGAGAGGGGGAGCCCGGGGAGAGAGGGGGTTGAGAAAGAGATAGAGGGAGGGTAGAGAGAGAGAGAGGGGGGGAGAGAGAGAGAGGGTGGGAGGGAGGGAGGGGGGAGGGACACAGAGAGACAGTGATGCAATTTCAGATTTTAGGGAGAGAGGAGAGAGAGAGGGGGAGCCCGGGGAGAGGGGGGGTTCAGAAAGAGATAGAGAGGGGGAAGAGAGAGAGAGAGGGGGGGGAGGGAGAGAGAGAGAGAGAGAGGGGGGGGGGAGGGAGAGAGAGAGAGGGGGAGAGAGAGTGGGAGAGAGAGAGAGAGAGAGGGGGGGGGGAGAGAGAGAGTGGGAGAGAGAGAGAGAGAGAGAGAGAGGGGGGAGAGAGAGGGGGGGGGGAGGGACACAGAGAGACAGTGATGTGATTTCAGATTTTATTTTAAATGTGATGCTTGCAGCTTTATTATTGTCATTGAAAGTATTCCAGTCAGTGGTTCTGAAACATTTCCATGAGCAGGACTCCCAAATGGACATGACATGTAGCCTATTTGGCCTGTGCCAGCAGGGACGGCCATGATAAGAGAAGATTTGTCTTTTGAATTGCCCCAAGGGTGTGTGCGTGTGTGTGTGTGTGTGTGTGTGTGTGTGTGTGTGTGTGTGTGTGTGTGTGTGTGTGTGTGTGTGTGTGTGTGTGTGTGTGTGTGTGTGCACGCACGCGCGCGAGAGAGAGTTAGGCATTGTTTTAGTTTTTTTTGTTTTAGTTTTTTTAGAATCTACATTGAATCAAATCTAGTAAATAAATACCTTCAACATTAAGATTACACAAATGACTTGGCTATATCAAAATTTATTTCCAATTAATCAATAACCGAGAAGCAAATTGTTTATAGTATATAAAACAAACAATATATATTAATGAAACTATTAACTGCTTCATCCCTAATTATAATAATAATTATTATTATTTTAATTTTAATGAATTGCATTTTATAGTGCTTTTCCAAGTGCTGAAAGCGCTTCACAATGGTTCATTCATACATACATTGGGAGGTGAAGCGGCGAACAGTCGACCCCGTCCCCCAGGAGCCTGGAATCGAACCACCGAGGACACGAGTTGCCGTGCGAGTTGTAACCCAATAGCACAGAATCGAAATTAATGTCAAACCCAATCTCACCCCCCCTAGGGTAGGTACCCTCACAAAAACATGCAGTAATCCTGGTCTCTAAACTGCCTCCCCCTGGCCAGCCGGGGCGCCTGATGGAGGGGAAAGGAACTGGTTGGAATAACGTGTTCCTTCCACGCGCTACGTCCAACCAGGGAAACTCCCCCCTGTCAGGTGTAAAGGAGCAACTTGGACACTCAAGCATGAAGGAAGCATGAGTTAAGTCCGTTGCTCTCCCCAGGTTGGCAGAGGGTGTGTAGAGCCCAGGATCACATTAGATGATTGACACAGGGGTGAAAAATGGGTTACAAAATCGTGGGATAAAAAAAAAAAAAAAAAAGAAAAAACAATCTCACCCAAACACAGTGAAATAGCACGGATTGGCATTTCCGTATATATATATATACTATTAGTTAAAGCCACGCCTCCGTTGCTGTCAAAACAGTACTGATTTTGGGTTTTCTATTCTTGTATATGTACGGAATTTCCAATTCCGTGCTATTTCACTGTGTTTGGGTGAGATCAGGCTCAGCAGTACAGATCATTGGACGACCTGCTCTACCTCCTGAGCCACAGCCTTTGTTATACACAATTGGTTTCATTAAAATATCAACAAGCTCACAATGCATCACAGGGTGATTGGGTGTATTGTGGGTTTGTAGATCAATTTGTTACGCATACTAGACTCATTAAGTTGTTGTTGGCAAATAAAAATCATAGACATAAATGTGTGCACAACAAAAGATGGATGCCTTTGTTGTGTGAGATTAGACATAAATTAATGATGGAGTGGATTTGAAAAATGTTATTTCCCAATGGTAATATTTCTATAATGTCAGGAAATTGAAAGTGGGGGAAAACAATACGTCAAATATAAATATATATATTGTGTAATTCTCCTCAGCTGTGAGAGCATGGCGCGCTCATTGACAGGTTACTGATGACAGGATTTGGGAGAGAGCCCCCGGAGGGGGGCCAACTTCAGGTTGAGCCTTATTGTTACAATGATAATATATGATCCACCCACCCACCCATCTCACTGACTAACCCACCCATCTCACTGACTAACCCACCCATCTCACTGACTAAGCCACCCATCTCACTGACTAACCCACCCATCTCACTGACTAACCCACCCATCTCACTGACTAACCCACCCATCTCACTGACTAACCCACCCATCTCACTGACTAAGCCACCCATCTCACTGACTAACCCACCCATCTCACTGACTAACCCACCCATCTCACTGACTAACCCACCCATCTCACTGACTAACTTGTTAATGTCATCGTTTTAAACAACCTATAATTCTTGAAGCTTTTCAAAAGCTGCAGCCAAACTCATATCGTCATCAGATTGTTGATTGCTGCTTGTTGTGCAGTTTATTGATAATGTGCCCTTACAATATTCACAATAATGGGCTGAGTGAGAGTGTGTGTGTGTGTGTGTGTGTGTGTGTGTGTGTGTGTGTGTGTGTGTGTGTGTGTGTGTGTGTGTGTGTGTGTGTGTGTGTGTGTGTGTGCGTGCGTGTGTGAGTGCGTGCGTGCGTGCGTGCGTGCGTGTGTGCGTGCATGTGCATGTTTGTGTGGAGGACGCTGCACGCAGATTTCTCCAATGTCATCTCAAGGGGCCCTCAAGGAGCCTTTGTAGCCACACATATGCATGCATGCCGCATCCATGCGTGTGTGTGTGTGTGTGTGTGTGTGTGTGTGTGTGTGTGTGTGTGTGTGTGTGTGTGTGTGTGTGTGTGTGTGTGTGTGTGTGTGTGTGTGTGTGTGTGTGAGTGAATGAGAGAGAGAGAGAGAGAGAGAGAGACCTTTGTCTCTGTGTCTCACTGACATGTACTGTAAAATAGAAACCAGTGGGGGGTTATAATGCCAGGTCAAGTGAAGAGAGAGAGAGAGACAGAGAGAGAGAGAGAGAGACAGAGAGAGACAGAGAGAGACAGAGAGAGACAGAGAGAGACAGAGAGAGAGAGAGAGAGAGAGAGAGAGAGAGAGAGAGAGAGAGAGAGAGAGACAGAGAGAGACAGAGAGAGACAGAGAGAGACAGAGAGAGAGGGAAGATGAACTGTGACCGGAACCGTAAGCCACAGATAATAACAGGCAAATAATAGGAGCAGTCTGAGTCTGATTAACAAAAGTGGACAGGCGGCTATTGTTTCCAGGTTTCAAAGGGTTATACTGTATAATCTTCACCACCGTTCAAAGAAGCACTTGAAAGTAAAATACATAAGTTATTCATCGACGCAGAGATATGTAGCCTATGCTCAAAACACCCTCGCTTACGTCTGTCCTTTTTGGGAAGAAAGAAAGAAATGCTAATTATTATTTTGCCTGCATCGAAAAACATAGTTGACTGCAGCAGTTTGGAAAGGCTTTGCTAGAAAACCTTTTTTTATCCTTTATTTACTTACTTATGTGTGTGTGTGCATATCCATGTACATCCAAAAAAATACTCTTTTTTGGATGTACATGGATATGCACACACACACACACATACTGTAAGTACTGTAAATAAAGGATAAAAAGGTTTTCTAGCTGCTCAGTCAACAATGTTTTTCGATGCAGGCAAAATTATAATTAGCATTTTTTTCTTTCGTCCCAAAACGGAAGCCGTTATTCCTTGGCAACGTGTCCTAATGCCTTCACAGAGTGTAGTCCTTTTGGCAGGCGGCCTCGCATCAGGCAACACAACATCTGTCCATGAAGACATTTACTATATTGATATTGCATCCATTCCCCCCTTTCTTTGGTGCAGAGCCAAACCGTAGAATACAGAAGTTCCATTTTAAAAAGTACAAGAAAAACCACCACATATCACAGAAACATTTCATCTTCAGGGAGAGAGAGAAAGAGAGAGAGGAAGTGGAGTCACATCCCCTTTAATGACACCCAGCATGATGTATGAAAGTGTTACGACGGTGCTTCTTGCTGCTATTGATCTCGACGTCAGCGGTAACTCAAGAAAGACGTGGCTTCAAAAGGAGGCTTTTTCAGCACGCTCCCCTTTCACCCTTGTCATGGCCTTGATTTTCTACTACAGTCTGCAAAATGAGCTGGAATAACTCACAGCATGCCTTTACATCTCAATGAACACTGGGCTTACGATATACTGCCCTCGTCTGGCGGGTCATAGCAAGCAATGTATTCACTGAAATGATTTTCTATTTCATATTATCTCACCTCTAGGTTGACTGCTTTAAAAAATGTGGCACTCGTCAAGCTTCATGGCCGTGAAAAGCGCAACCCAAGCCAGAAGAATTACGATATTATTAAGCCTCTCCTTCTGCAAAAATAACCAATGACCCCAATTTTTGCCTCCAGGCTCCATTTACACCTGGCATTAACCACTTTAACCCCGGTGTCCCTATATTTTGAGCACGTCATTAGAGAACAATCTTTCCAAATCTTTTCAAAATGTACAAAGATGTCAAAGAATTTCACATGCTAACACTAGCATACATTTTATCTTCATACCTGTCACATATAGATACTCTACACCTGGGGGGAATAAAATGACTAAGGCTTGGGAAACTAAGGAGAGAGGAGTAGGAGTATAGGAGTAGGAGGATGTTGTCACTGGCAGGGAGCCATCATGGACTGCTGCAGTCCTCTCCCGGGGGGGGGGCCGGCCGGGTCGTCCCGCACTGTTCTGACGGGACAGGTACGGTGTCTCCGTCTCCGGCAACATATGGACGCAGCCAGGATAAAGAGACCCAGTCAGGGCCCACTCAGCTCCTGACGTGATGCTCCTCCAGGGAAGGCCGATGACGGATTACTCCAATGCCACCCTGTCGACCCCACTTCCAGCAGCCACAGTGGGACACTGTCATTATCGGAATCTCAGCGGCGGGCGGTTTACTACAGGATACCTACGGACTGTTAATTCCACTTAATTGGGTCCCATTGATCCGTCAATGTCAAGAGGGCAGCCTACAGGGAAGAGAGTATTGACGGGACACAGATACTGTATCGTAAAGTGTCTTTCTGTCTCCACTTGTTCAAGACACCAACAGGCTCATGCTTTCTGTGAAAATATAACATAATAAACATATAAGCTTAAACGTTTAATGCCCGGGATTCGAACACGGGCATTACACGGGATTCCCCGGGATTCGAACCCCCGGTTCTCTTGCATGGAAAGCCAACATATTTTAAACACTAAGCCAAAGGAAATTCCCTTTAGCTTGGGGGAGACTTTTTTTAATTTAATTTCTTATCCCACAATTTTGCAACCCATTTCTTTCCACCCAGTGTCAATTGTCTAGTCTCTAGTGTAATCCTGGGCTCTACACTACCTCTCACAACCTGGGGAGAGCAACGGACTGACCTCATGCTTCCTTCTATGCACGAGGAGTCCAAGATGCTTCTCTTCAGCTGACAGGGTGGAGTTTCCCCGGGTTGGATATTAGACTTTTGAGGTCATCAGGGTGAGGCTGTGAGCCACTCTGCTACAAAAGGCACTACCAACTAAAAGAAGATAGATAAGGAAACTGCTATAATACAGCAGGTTCCAGAGGTGGGGCCATCGTCATCTTCCTGAATAGGAAGGTTTTTTTTAGTGCCGTTTTAAAGGAGGTCAGGAGTCTGCTATTCAGGTGGCTGGTGAGGTTGTTAACCTCATAAACGATAACTGCAGGTGAGACAGATCAGAGTGCTCAATCCTCCCCAAAGTGCTTTGCCCCTGCGTGTGAGAGGGGAGATGGTATAGCTGTTAAAGCTCTGATTGTGTTGGAGGTTTGGCGGAAGGTGAGTAAATGTTATTCCAGTGCTCCTGTGAATAGAATGGTTTGTGGTGTGTCCATGTGTGACATGATGGGTAATCCAAGTGCTTTATTGTCGTCTGCAGGAGGAGAACGAGGCTTCAGTGGCATCTGGATGGCACCTGTTCACAGTGTTATGTCCTCCCCGTAGATACTGTGGGGGAAATAAAGTGCAGGCTGTTGAGGAGACGTGGATACGGTATCTATTCTAGTGGTTCCCAAATGTTTTAGCTCAAGAGACCCCAAAGAGAAATTCAATGTCTCTCCTGGACACAAAATATAGTGAACATAAATAGCCAATCTATATGCAACATATGTGCTATTTTCACTATACTTCTTAAAGGTATATTCAGTGATTTCACTTAATTCAAATATCACTTATTTCTTTTGTTTTGTTGTGATAACTCTTCTCCCTTCTGGCTCCAAAACTGTGGAATGCACTTCCCATTGCAGTCAGAACTGCAGCATCACTCCCAATCTTCCGCCGTAGTCTGAAAACCCACCTGTTCAGACTCCATCATGGCCCATAGCACTTACCCCACCCCCTTAGATAGCATTTCTGTAGACTTAGATAGCATTTGATACAGACTTATAGCATGTTATGTAGACAGCACTATAATTGCATTGTATGTAGTCATAGCACGTCATAGTACATATGTATAGCATAGTAGTATAGATGTATAGTTTATATGTATAGTTTCATTATATAGATATTCCACTGTTACTTTCTTTGCTTACGCATGTTTCATGATAAATGTTTTTATGTAATGTATTCCCATGCTTTTTTGTTCTTGCTTAATGTAAGTCGCTCTGGATTAAGAGCGTCTGCTAAATGCCTAAATTGTAAATTGTAAATAATCCTCCCTACTATAGAGTGTGCTGACCATATAAGGAGTTCCTCCCTGTCCCCAGTTAACCCCTTCGGGTTACAGGTGTATCTACTGTCTGTACTTTTCTGTAAGCTCTTGTCCAGACTTTTCGATGCTTGCACCATGAAAACCCTCTTTGAATTTTAAGACTTGAATCTCTTGACTTGAAGATTACCGGTATACTAGCCTGTATTATCTTCAAGATTCAAGTTTTAAAATTGGAGTCTGAATATAAGTCTTGCTCCAACCTAATGCCCTGCAGGTTGGGAACTGTGGTGGTTGCAGGAGGAATGTTGATCTAAATTGCATGACCAACAAGGACATCATAAATAAAGCAATAGCCTAAAATGAAAAACACAACAAAACAACAGGAACAATCCCATTTCCGTCTTACCATAAGCTTTTAGCCTATACGCACACGCACAAAATACTAAAATGAGACTTCCTAAAGTAGCACTGGGGAAATCAAACCATTTTCTTTTTTAGATAGAATAGCTGATTCTTAAAAGTGCACTTCCAGTACAATTACCTTCTACTCTTAATAATTCAATACCTAAAGATTGGGTGGGTTTCAGTTATGAGACGTGTATTGAGAATGAGTCGGTGAGCTTTGATATGGCTATTCTCATAATGTTTCCAGTACATTTCTGCCGAACTTCAAATGAACCCACAAATCAGTAGTCTGTGCAATACAGACATATAAAGGAAATGGGTGATTCATCCGAGGGGAAAGCACTGTGGTGGGGTAGCACACGGCATACGAATCATAACTGGTACAAAATGAGCATTCATTAAAGATGAAGTGCCGTGATTTTTCTTTTTCAGTTTTTCATGCGGTGACAGTGTTTCATTAGACCCCTTGGTGTGGTTGTTATGTGCAATGATGTCATTCCTTCATGGTTTCTTCCTGGAGGCTGAAACCTTCACAGTCAAACGTGCCAATGAAAAAAAACTGTGATATAGTGACATCACAATATCACCCCCTCCCCTAACCCCTCCCCCTTTATCATACAACCACACATGTGGGTGAGGCTTCAGTTCAGGTGGATCACCATCCACCCATCACCACCCACCAGGCAAACCAGGCATACTTGTTTTAGGGTGGAAAAGAATCACGGCGCTTTAGGCTAAAGTCAACATGCAAAGAAAGAAGGCGGGGGATCTGACGTGGGTGGCAGCGGTCATCTCCGCTGACAGGATGACACAGACGACTTCACAAATGATTCATAAATGAATGTTATAAGATGGCTCCCGTTATCTCGGTTTCAGGTGCATCGATGACGGACGGTCTGACGGGGCCGTTCAGCACCATGGACATCAGTCTGACGGGGCGGTTCAGCACCATGGACATCAGTCTGACGG
Source organism: Protomyctophum parallelum (assembly GCF_964188405.1). Lineage (NCBI taxonomy): Eukaryota > Metazoa > Chordata > Actinopteri > Myctophiformes > Myctophidae > Protomyctophum > Protomyctophum parallelum. Next base: position 10,025,428 of record NC_139709.1, read on the forward strand.
GGAGGTTCAGCACCATGGACATCAGTCTGACAGGGAGGTTCAGCACCATGGACATCAGTCTGACAGGGAGGTTCAGCACCATGGACATCGGTCTGACGGGGAGGTTCAGCACCATGGACATCAGTCTGACGGGGAGGTTCAGCACCATGGACATCGGTCTGACGGGGAGGTTCAGCACCATGGACATCGGTCTGACAGGGAGGTTCAGCACCATGGACATCGGTCTGACGGGGCGGTTCAGCACCATGGACATCGGTCTGACGGGGAGGTTCAGCACCATGGACATCGGTCTGACGGGGAGGTTCAGCACCATGGACATCGGTCTGACGGGGCGGTTCAGCACCATGGACATCAGTCTGACGGGGAGGTTCAGCACCATGGACATCAGTCTGACAGGGAGGTTCAGCACCATGGACATCAGTCTGACAGGGAGGTTCAGCACCATGGACATCAGTCTGACGGGGCGGTTCAGCACCATGGACATCAGTCTGACGGGGAGGTTCAGCACCATGGACATCAGTCTGACGGGGAGGTTCAGCACCATGGACATCAGTCTGACGGGGCGGTTCAGCACCATGGACAGCGACTGCCTGTCACCACCGGTGACGATGCTGCCCTCCTGGAGCGGCGAGCACGGTGACGCACGCACACACGCACACACACACTCCTGTTACCCAGTGAATCATTGTTGATACCCAGTTCCTCCCAGGAGGACACTCCTGCAGATCTTCCGTCCAAGCGCCCTCATATCAGAGATGAGGACATCAGAGTTCTCATATCAGAGATGAGGACATCAGAGATGAGGACATCAGAGTTCTCATATCAGAGATGAGGACATCAGAGTTCTCATATCAGAGATGAGGACATCAGAGATGAGGACATCAGAGTTCTCGTGCACTTCATGTTCTACGGAACATGAAGTTGCCTGGAGTGCAGGCCTTTATCCATATCGGCCTTATTGCCATTCGTTCTTAGCCATGTTGCTGCAGGTTTATGTGGGACAGTTGAGTTCTGACAGAGCTATAGCCCACGCAGACAGGATCCCACTGCTGCTCCTCTAGCCCATTCTGACCTGAGATCAGATCCATACGAGGTTTCCACTGGACACACACTGGTCTGATCAACCCATTCTGACCTGAGATCAGATTCTAAAAATGTCAGTCGTTCTTCGATAAAATAGCTAAATAGCTCAATAGCTAAAGCATAACATGATGCTGACACCAAAATGGGTTCCCGTTCAGAATAGGCTAGCTGAGCTATAGGAGCAGCAGTGGGATCCCATCTTCGTCTCTGTTCCTCCTGACAAGCCATGCTTCCTGCACAGCGGAGAGCTGGACATCTGTCTGGGTGACTTTCCTCCAAGAGCCGGACGATTACCTGGACACTCTGTCTCTGTCTGTCTCTCTCTCTCTCTCTGTCTCTGTCTGTCTCTCTCTCTCTCTCTGTCTGTCTGTCTCTCTTTGTCTGTCTCTGTCTCTCTGTGTCTGTTTGTCTCTCTCTCTCTCTCTCTCTAATCTAATCTTTTTTAATGAAAAGCAAACTGAAGCTGTAGAGAGGAATTCCAATTTAATGCAATGCAAATATTCAGTGCAAACATTACTCTGCATGTACACGTCAAACCACTATGGAGTTGCATACACAATAGTGTAGACAAGTTAAATACTGAACATACAGAAGAGAATGTGTTACAGTAGCCTGGGTGTCAGCTGTGCAGCAGTGTGTGCATTGAATGTGACTGTGGCTCAGGAGGTAGAGCGGGTTGGCCAATGATCCATGGGTCGGCGGTTCGAATCCCGGCTCCTCCTGTCGAAGTGTCCTTGTCGGTGTGAGCTTGCCACCATTGGTGTGTGAATTTATTTTTATTTATTTAAATGTAGGAATGAATGAACCATTGTAAAGCGCTTTGAGCACTTGGAAAAGCGCTATACAATGCAATGCATTCATTAACCTGAGGGAACGTAATGCAACACAGTGCACTGTTTTGATATATTATATACCAACCATGGGTACTGTGCATAATTTGCGATCTTGGCAGTGTACAGATACATAATAATGTAATCAATCCGTACTGATAAACGTATTAGTGTAATTTCTGTGGTACAGTACCAGAGCGTAAGTCTGTTTTCAAAGTGGACTTTAACAACAGTTCCTTCAAAACTTTTGAGATCTCAAGTAAACCTCCATGTTTCAAACAGAGTGAACAGAAATTAAGAACATTATTTTGTATGTTTGAGTGTACCATGCATTTCCCAGCTTACAATAACAACTCAACCTTGTACTCTTAAATGTACAACTTATTACTGGCATACTGTTCACCCCAGGGTCTTTCTACTTCACATAGCGATACTAGACTAGCGATACTTTAAATGTCTGGGTATAAAAGTGATAAGAAATTTGAATACTTTACATTATGATGGAAAACAAAACACTGAGATACACTCAACATAAAAAAATGAAATACAATTCATACAAATTTGGGTTAGTGGAAAAAGAGAGAAGAGAAGAAAAATGTGCACGGTAACAAAGAATGCTAGTACTGGAACAGAACATAACAAAATGATGCAGTCATTTCAAATGAACAAATCCAATGTGTATTTGGGATCATATACATCTGAAATTACAGACCTGTAAGCTTCATTATTTTTATTAATATGCCATTAACCTCTTAACCCATTCTGAACGGGCACCCATTTTGGTGTCAGCATCATGTTATGCTTTAGCTATTGAAAAATAGCAGATCTACAAGCTCATATCGCGCCACCGAGTGTCGCGATACGAGCTTGTAGGTCTGCTATTTTTGAAAAAAATCGAAGAACGACTGACATTTTTAGAATCTGATCTCAGGTCAGAATGGGTTCGTCAGACCAGCGTGTGTCCAGTGGAAACCTCGTATGAATCTGATCTCAGGTCAGAATGGGTTAAAACTCCAGCATCCTTATTCGCAGAAAATAGCAGATCGACAAGCTCACAGCAACGCTAAGATGTGATGTCCTAGCCAATAGCCATCCCCCACCCTGATGTATTGCTTTGGCATGCCCGGCCTAGAGCGAGAGGGTTCTCAACGTTTTGGGCCGGGAACCCCCGGAAATGCTTTGGCCATGTCTCGCAAGATAGCTTTTTGTTCCGTGCGGTTCCCCACTAGTCCAACATGTGAAGAAGAATGCAATGCAGCTTAACCCATTTTGGTCGGGAACCCCTTTTGGTGTTTTAAGCATTATGTTATACTTTAGCTATTGAAAAATAGCAGATCTACAAGCTTGTAGGTCTGCTATTTCTTTTAAATCGTGAAAATGTGGAGCAAATGAATATTATATTCTTTCAGAGCGAACGTTTTTAACTCAAATCTTTGCTTCTGGGGAGTCTCCCTTGAACAACATTTTTTCAGCTGGGGGTCGGCGGCCAATTACAAATAATTTTGGGGGTCCTTGACATGAAATATTGAGAACCACTGACATAGAAACATGAGGTTTTTCAGAAAACTGATTTAGAAGACATTCTTTTAATGTCGACGTCAGGCCTAAATGGGTATAGTTACAGTATACAAAGAGTTGTGAAGTCATGTGTTGTGCTGGTTGTCTCTTATACAGTATAATTATAGGTTGTGACCTGCACTGACATAATCGTGCTGCTTCTATGGCACTGACACTATTTTCTGTAAGTCAGCATGCAACAATAACAGATCTACAAGCTCACAAGGTGTCATTGATTGACCTGCTATGTTTTACGATTTTTTTAAATTTCTGAAAATATGAAATGTTTCACCTACAATGTTGCTCTGTCATGTGGATAGAACTGACGTAGCGTGTCTTTTCTAGCTCATACTAGCTAAATGGCAGTGTGTGTGTGTGTGTGTGTGTGCACCAGCGTTTGAGAGTGTCTCATGTCAAACAACTGCCCATATAGATTTCAAGATTCAGCTTATGTCCACTAGGTGGCAGCAAACCACCAAGTGTCAGCCAAACCACTCTTGGGAAAACCTATAGCATAAATAGAGCACATATTCGGCTACAGTATTAAAGCTGTTGCAAAAATGAGTCTAAATGTGTTGTTTGCAGAAGAAACATGACACGTACAGCAGACACAGCACCGTCTGGAGACACTTCATTCACAATGGAGCACAATTAGGCCACTGTGGGTTTACATTATGCACTGTTTGTCTCTAGAACAAACTACCAGAGCAATGAAAGGTCACATGGGGATGTGAAAAATCACCAATTAGCACTTTATTGTCTATGTGCCAGTCAAGGCTATGCACGCACACACGCACGCACGCAGTCGCACGCACGCATAATTACAATTGAGTGCATATGGTTCAACATCTTAGACGTGTGCTTTAAAAGACTGATGTCGGGAATGTTAGCTGAGTTCAACATCCATATTTATAGCTGTTCAAAGTCCTATCAGACTATAAATGCACCACGTACGTGCGTGCGTGCATGCGTGTGTGTACGGTTGCAATGCATGTAACTCGAGAACCGACTTCACATTCTAGAATCTAGAGAGCCACACTATAGTATGTGTACTGTATAAGAACCATTTTGATGTCGTCACTGAAGGGTTTGGTCAAGGCCAAGGTTGGCCAGGTATTGAACCATGTTGGGAGTGACGGATGAGTTTTAACCCGCCCGCGGGTTAGTTGTAACCGGCCACGCATGTTGGGACTTGGGAGTGACAGTGTTGTCGAACTAATGCCTGTCGGACTGTTAGTCTAACCTGTCTAACAAACGTATGCACCCCGATAAAAGGAGACAAACTGTTTTGACTGTGCAGACGAGGGCTGTTGATTCTCTACGTTGTTTATATCATTATTTTGTACTAGACCTGTAAGTGCTCGTCCCAGTACTTGGGAACGATGCAACTTGGGAACCTAATGATATTCGTTGTCACCCGTTTTAACTGTCAGCCGGTGTCCCACATGGAGATCTGTGTATGTGCCTGTGTGCGTGTGTGAAGACTGCAAACTGAAAAGTGTACTTGGCAATCAATTGGGCCCACTGGCAGAGCCTGGCCCAGGTGAAAGGAGTTGGCCTCATTAGGCCCACTGGCAGAGCCTGACCAGAGCCTTTTGTGGTGGTTCTGGGGAACCATGGGTCTGACTGACCCGATACCTGGCACTGCCCTCCCTGTGGGGGGGTGGAACGCGTGTGTCGAATGTGAAGTTGGTGGGTCAAACGGTTCTCGAGTTACGTGCATTACAAGCGTACACACACGCACGCACGCAAGTACGTACGCAGAGACGTGGCACATTTATAGTCAGACTTTGAACAGCTATAAATATGGATGTTGAACTCAGCGAACATTCACCACATCAGTCTTTTAAAGCACACGTCGATACTTCATCCTCGACTGTCAGCAGCTAGTAAGTGCCAATGTAGCTACGGATAGGTCAAGAATCAGACTACTCTGAACTACCAGACTGTACAAGCCCTCCTCCCCCATGGCCTCTCTATGTGTGTTAGTGTGAGGGAGTGAGTGAGTGACGGTGCTCAACAGTGCCACCCTATAGTCCGCTCCACACCAACACACACACACACACACACAGGCTGTCTGTGTGTGTCCTAAATACCTAAACCATAACCAATCCCACTGGTCTGACTTGTTCCCTATAAACAGTCAACTTGTACCAAGGTCATTTTTTTCGTTTAAGTGTAGCGCCCAAGTCCTATACCAATACTTTAGGTACTACTGGCTGTTTTATTCCTTTTTTCCCCCCCAGTCAAGTTTAATTCATTATACAAAAAATGAATATAAATAATTAAACAACACTCATTTGTGTAATTCAGTCAAAACCCTCTCGCCTGCTCTGCTTGGTTGTTGAAAGCATCTTCTTCTGTCTCAGCCGCTCCTTGTTCCTCTCGCTACGCCTGGATTCTCTAAGCGCCGTTTCCTCTGCGGTCGGTTCATATGGCTCCTCACTGGCTTCAGCTATGATGTCAGAGATCTTCTCCATGCAGTCGCCGAGGTTCCGCTGCTGGCTCCGACTTGGCTCCGAGGTCACCAGCAGCTCCCCGGCCTTGTTGATGCGCGTCTTGTTCTTCTCAAGGATTTTCCGTCTGACATCTCCAGCGATCCAGTCCGCCGTGTTCACGTGGAATCGCACCTCTGCTTTTGTGCTGACCTTATTGACACGCTGACCCCCTGGACCACTGCTCCGGCTGTAACGCACCGTCAGCCGGTCGACTGGAACGTGAACCTGGGCATGCGTGCCTTGTGTTCCTGCTCGGTTTCTGTACCCAAAAACTCTTAGAGAGATGCAACGTCTGATCAGAGTGTTTCTTCCGCAAGTTCGGTTTACTTGGAGATTAATCAATCTGTTTATACACATGGAGGTCGCCATGTTGAATTGATCCTGTCCTAAATGTAGCGCCCAAGTCCTAGACAGAGGAAGTTCAGACGTATGCTTCAAACTGAAGTCCAAACAGGATACAGACAGCTTAGGAACACAGTTAAAAACTAGTTCACCTCTACCACTGGAAACACCTGCGCCTGATTAGGGCCAGGATTAAATACCCTAAATGTAACCCTGGCAACCTTGATTGCTAATGCATCAAACTTGGACGTGATGTCACTGAGAAGGAAAGTGATGTCACTGACGAGGAAGTGATGTCACTGAGAAGGAAAGTGATGTCACTGAGGAGGAAGTGATGATTCTGACAAGTCCCGGAAAAGACGTGCTGTGATTGGCCAGTAGTCACTTTGAGTGGCAGCATGCGGTGCCGCCGCAATCTTTGTAACCCTAAAGCCCAAACTACACCAATGGGTGGAGACGCAACAACACGTTTTTTAGCGTTCGTCGCAGCGGTGCAATATGTCCTGTTGCGCGTCGGCGCATGTCGGTGCATGTCGGCGCATGTCGACGCAAGTGATTCAATTCAAAGGTCGCTGTGGTTGCTTGCAACTACATGCGACTACTGGCAACCGTTTTGTAAGGAGTTGCATGCATAGAGACCCACTGGTGTGGTTTGGTTGCTGCTGAAGTGCTGATGTTCAGGGCCGTGCAGAAAGCACTGAGGGGCCAGGGGCTCAAACCCCAGAAGAGGGCTCATGTGTGGGCGCGCACAGCGTGCACTGATTTTTGGGGGTGGTCATTTTGTGGGGTCCGTCCCTTGGGACATTTCATGTCATTGGACAGTAAAATAAGCAATACGTTCTCATTAGTCTGAAACTAAAACTGACCGATGGCAGCCAGCACATTAAAAGTATAATTTCAAATAATACTTATGATAGTGGAATTGGAACTTGTCAAATACACACACACACACACACACACACACACACACACACACACACACACACACACACACACACACACACACACACACACACACACACACACACACACACACACACACACACACACACACACACACACACACACACACACACACACACACACACACACACGTCCTCAGCGTCAAGTCAGTGGGCATTGTGAATGATAGAAAATGGCTACATTTACATCTCAGCAATGCAACAAAGACGTCAGCCATGCAATTAACCAGGAATGATCTTAAACCTTGCATGCCAACAGTTCTAGTTGACCTTTTAACATCTAGCCCAAAGTAATGGACCAATTAAATTGAAATGAAGGTCGTTGCTACACCGTGGGATTACTCTGAATGCACAACACCACAGATTTCTTTAGGACGTGGGCAAGCCATATTTTCATAAAAAAAATGATTATATGCAAACGACGTGGATAATTATGATCTTTCATAATTACTACCCCACTCATCATTATAATCTCATTGCCTATGCCACACTTCATTAGCCTTTTTTTTTTACGCCTTTAGCCTGTTTATCCCATTCTGACCTGAGATCAGATTCATACGAGGTTTCCGCCGGACAAACACTGGGTCTGATGAACCCATTCTGACCTGAGATCAGATTCTAGAAATGTCAGTCGCCCTTCGATTTTTCAAAAATAGCAGACCTACAAGCTTGTATCGCGCCACTCGGTGGCGCGATATGAGCTTGTAGATCTGCTATTTTTAAATAGCTAAAGCATAACGTGATGCCGACACCAAAATGGGTGCCCGGTCAGAATGGGTTAAACACAATATATCTGGTTCACTTTACATCTTGTTTCCACTAGTGATTATCAGTCACAGTCAAGCAAAGCGCATATTGGTTTTGATCCTGAGCTACAAATAGACCCGTTGAGTTTGTGAAGTTCCTTTAGCTCGCTGGAAACTTCACAGCAATAAATCCTTTGACAAAACTACAGCCAGATCATTCCCTGGGAGCACGCCTGGCCTGTGTTCCTTCCATTTTCCTTCAGCTCTGTGGTCCCTCGGCCCTATTCCCTCACTTCCCATGTTCTTTTATCCCATTTTGACCTGGGAACCATTCTACAATAATGTCTTCTAACTAAATCCTGACAGTTTTCTGAAAAACTGTCAGGATTCTATGTCAGTGGTTCTCGATTATAGATTTGGCCGCCGACCCCCATCTGAAAGTATGTATAGTTCCAGGGAGATTTGCACTATACATTTTCACGATTTAAAGAAAATAGCAGACCTACAAGCTCGTAGCGCGGCACTCGGTGCCGCGCTATGAGCTTGTAGATCTGCTATTTTTCAATAGCTAAAGTGTAACATAACGCTTAAAACACCAAGAAGCGGTTCCCGCCCAAAATGGGTTATTAGCCTCAACCATGCAGCCAGTATAAGCCACTCTGTCCAGAATATTCAAGCGGTAACAGAGTCCCCGTGTATCACCAATAATGTGCTTGCTATATTATGTTGAATCCAATTGCTTTTTCTCACCCCCACATACATACAGGTCGACATCATAAACCCTGTACTTGTTTATACTGTAAGTATAATTCAACAGCTTGCAACGACACATCTATACAGTGGCCAAGAAGAACCCTATATATATATACCCACGGGGCATATCGTGTTCTACAACCTGTCTGTGATGAACAGTTGAACCTGAATTTACTTTGTACTATAGCTCCATTAAACCCATTTCGACCTGATACCGCATGATCCTTTAATGTCTTCTAAATCATGATAGTTTTCAGAAAAACCGATGTTTCTATATCAGTCGTTCTCAAACTATTTCAGGTCAAGGAGCCCCAGAATTATATGTAATTGGCCACCGATCCCCATCTGAAAATATGTTGTTCCAGGGACCCCCCCCCGAAGCAAAGATTTCAGTTACAAAACGTTCTATCTGAAGGAATAAATATTAAAAGATTTGCGTCACATTTTCACGATCTTTCAAAAATAGCAGATCAACAAGCTCGTGGATCTATGAGCTTGTAGATCTGCTATTTTTCAATAGATAATGTTTAAAGATAATGGTTAAAACACCAAAAAGGGGTTCCCGCCCAGCCAGAATGGGTTAATGGGTAGCTTTAAGCCAGCACATTTTACGAAATAAGCTGCTTATTTGGTAAATGTGTTGGCACCTGCTGCTTGTGTTGTGCTCTTTCAACATTCCAGGTGGAAATTGAAACCAAGTAGAAATGCAGGACTAATATAATGCCTCCAGTGGGTTTCAGGTTAATAGGATCATGTAATACCACACCATCTGCAGTACGGCTATAGTTATCTCGAGGCAACATACTCTCCAAGGTCCCGATAAGCCATCAAAAGCATTTTAATGCTCGACATGTCCTTACTTGACATGTCTAATTTTAATGTGTGCTAGTAAAAACACTAGCTGCTAACTAAACTTGATCAACAAACAATTAAGATAATTTAACATTCTATATAATATAATTATTTATTAAGTTGTGGTATCATCATCAGCTGTATTTCCTCAGAGTTTTCCCAGCGTTAGGGCCGATTCATACTCCTATTTTAGAGCCGAATAAAAGTCGGTTCGGCTCTGTAGAGCCTACAATGTGACGTCATTTGAGGTTCGGGGGGGGGGGGGGGGGGGGGGGTACCGTCCTAAAGTCGGCTCTTCGGTGCTACTGAAAATTTCTGACGAGCCGAAATCATTTCGGCACTACAGCGCCGAAACAGCGGTAAAATAGGAGTATGAATCGGCCCTACGACACGCTGTGGTCATACTGTAGATTTCACAATGCCACGCCAGACTTCCCGGTCCTCCATTGCCATCCCCAGTTCCTGCTTACTGTGTCCCTAGCAATGACATCAAGGAACGACAGTTTTCTACCTCTGGAGCTGCTTTGAGGCAGGACTCCAGAGTAGAAGGGAAGATATAATCTCATTTTCAGCTCTGTAGCAGAAGGTGGTTGGCAAACTGTGTTCTTCTGGATCGGACTAGTGAAGAAACACGTGGGAAGGTTGCCGTATATTAGATTTGTCGATGGGTGGCTCTTCCAAGAGAGATTTTGAGCTCTCATTAGAAGGCGGGTGTAAGTGCAATCCAACCATTTCTCTAATTTCTTTGAAAGTGTCCATGTCTCGGAGCCATAGAGTAGAATCTTATTAAGCTGATCTTATGCATGTCATACAGCAGGCTGACCAGGCCATACCCTTCCTAAGAAGATATATATGAACCCATGCAAATACTTGCAGTCATCAACCTGTTTCAGAGGCACACACACGCACGCACACGCATGCAAGCACACACACGCGCAGGCACACACGCAAACGCAGACGCAGCATCAAAGGAAAATACCCCCATGGTGGCATAACAGAGCCCTCACATTCAGGCATGTATCATTCTCAGGGTTTCTAAGTGTACACCATGCATACGCACTTGCCCACTTGTGAAGAATACGGTGAAGGATGATTCTTCTTTCATTTTTGCACCAGTGACTTCTGAAATTTGCAAGTGTCTTTGTAGTGATTAGGAGTTTATTATGCACTGCAAATGGTCTGCGTTGACATTCAAGACAAGACAAAAAGAGCAGTGGAAACGGTTCCGTATGAGACATGCCATTCCATTGTGAAGGGACTAAATTATTTTCGCTGCTATGCCACCAAAATGTGGAACACCCTACCAACAGTCATTAAGACATGTTAATCCCTTGACTCCTTCAAAACCGCTCTCAAAGGGCACCTACGGACGGTTGCAATTCAAAACTGGCCCCCGTACAATCTGAATCCCCCCCCCTTTCCCCCCACTGTATGTGTTTATTTTCCCTTTTTGCTTCCTTTATGATGAATTCCTGTTCTGTTCTTTATATAGAAGTGTCTATTTGTATACGTCTCTAAATGTTTTGATGAATTGAACATGGTGGATCCTCTTGTAAACAAGTGTAATGCTTAACTGGGTCGTCCACTCACAGTTAACAGACTTTGTATTGAGTTTGTGCTTGTAATGTACTGTAATTATGCAAACTGTTAATAAATATTTAAATCAATCAATAAAAAAAAACATCAAATGGAAACAGACCGCAGACAACGGGTGGGTGGGTTGGAACGCACGCAGCCCTGTTGTCAGGCATGGTGATGTTTATGGAATGACCGTGACTAGTGGGTATTGGCATCTTGATTTGATCCAATGGACTGCGGTGAGTAAAGATAGGAATATCTCCGGGTGTGAAATCAAAACAGCGGAGGTTTGTTTACAGTGGAAAATGATCCAGGAAGCATCGGGTTTCTTTTCTTTCCCTCCCTGAGTTGCCAGTGTTGCCAGCCTCCACTGTCCTCTTGCTCAAGGACACTTCTATTCCCTATAGAAGTACAGTACTTGGCAGATATTCCTCGTACAGTGCCTGGGGGCGGTTTGTAAAATGCTCTTGCAACTAGAGTGGGAGCAAATTAATAAATAAATGTTCCTCTTGAACTTAAATTTCACAAGTTAAGCTGGATACTTTACTTTTGTGTTTCCAATTATGGTAAGTTTAATTTGCAATGTACTGTAGGCTATATTATTTTCCTCAGTCAAACACTTTCACCAAGATTTATTGCGATGATACTGCATTGAATTAAGCGGTGTATCCTGCTGTGATACTACAGAATAATATGTTGTATAAAGCAAAACAACCTTTTAACTTTCATTGGCAAAAAACGAACTAACTGAATAACTAAAAGATCCACATTAAGAGCTAAACTGTACAGAAGGAAGCTGTGGATGTGGAGGGAGTTTGATCACTGAGCTTGAGGGAGTTTGATCACTATCGTGATGCTCCATTTAACAATTTGACAGTGTGAATTATTATTATTTTATATAGAAAAAGGCAGCTCACTTCACCTCGTCACATATCTGCGACTGCAAGACATATTTGATTCAAGAAAGAAAGTGAAATAGAATGTTATCTGAAGGCTACATGTCAAAAAACTGATAGAAGATTGACTGAATAGTGAAGACACACTGCAATCATCTGAAGGTTTGAGATGATATGGTATAGAGTTGCTTCAAGCTAAATCTCTCCAAAGCTCTGAAAGGGCTAAATTATTCAAACAGCAAAAGAGCCGGCATATAACAAATAGATTCCCAACATCGTTTGTCAATGAGCCAATAGAAATTATAGAAACCGTGTCTTTTTGAAGACGTGGTCTTTTAATATTCTATATTGAGATGAATTTGGAGAGACATGGAAAACAAAAGAAATGTAATTTGTGACTTGACAAGGAGAACAAAAGGCAAAATGTGCTTTTCTCAAGGTCCCATGCAGGCACCTCTTCTGAAGAAACTAATTCACCTGTGTGCTGACAGACCCCTCCAGCCTTTCATGTGGGCAATCTAACATTCTTAGAATCAATCGATTTCACTGGAGCATTTATTTAAAAAAAAATACAAAGATACCACTAGGGAAAGGTATAATCTGGGAATCCATTCGGTAAAAAAAGGGTGTTTTTCCTCCCCCTTTGTTTTTGCATGCACCACCTCCTTTTTTATGTAGAAACAGTAACTTGGTTGGGCTCCTAGCTTCCCTTTTCTTATTCCACATCATCCAACCGTCATGCTTCTGTGTTTATTCCTTCTTTGTTTATTCCTACTAACAACAACATTACATGTTTTGGGCAGTGGTTCTGTCAGATTATTCTGCCGTTCACCAGAATCTGTCTTCAGAGATTAGGGGTTTAGGACAATAAGGTGCAGGTCGACAAAGCAGGCCTGAGCAGATTCCATACAAACTAGGGAATTGAAACACTCAAACGTGTCAAAACAACCTGTTCATGCTACTAACACTGCCCGTACTGCTGTTTACTTCTGACCCCTGTTTCAAGTCTCTGTACTGTACTCTCAATATGCTTGTCAAGAAAGAGTTGGGGGGTGGGAGAGGATGAGCAAGCTGACTGTATCTGTACATGTCTGTATTGTCTATTGTGCACTGTCTATTTGCGTAACTGCACTGTACTTTATGTAATGTTTTTCCCTGTGTACGGGACCCCCTCTAAAATGAGATGCTGCATCTCAAGGGGCTATCCTTTAAATAGAATTCTGACCAAATTCTACTCACTTTACAGGACAGTGAAGTGGGGAAAGTCCAGGCAAATAAATCCAAAAGTGTAGTTATATTATAATAGTTCAGCATCCAGGGACATGCAGGTGCAAGGTCAAAGCAGCAGGCAGAACAGAAGATGGAACTCTGCAAAGCAAAACACAGACAGCTGTGAGGCATTATGGAGCCAATTAGCACAGAAACAACAGAGGGGGAGTTGACGAGGGAATGAGCAGTAGGTGTGGAGGAACATTATGCGCTATATTAGAACTATTAAGTTGCTCATCCTGTGCATTATACTCTCCCGGATGTGCATCCTCCTTCTGGGTTTGGTCCAATGAACCTATTTAATTAAGGAAAGGACAACCAAAAGGGGGAAAAAAAGCCATTTTCTCTGTCCAGCAATTCCATCTGGCAGATTCGTCACACCGGGAGGCAAGCTGGAGCCAAAGATTCGATGGAGCAGCTGCCAGCGTTATGATTAGTGTTAACTTCTGAATAATTCTTGCAACTTAAAACAATCGGTTCAGTGTCTGTTTTTCCCCACATCTGTGTGTGTGTGTGTGTGTGTGCGTGCGTGCGTGCGTGCGAGAGAGAGAGAGAGAGAGATGTAATGGAGGGTCTATTCGTATAAGTCTACCTGTGTCGGTGACTTTGTATGCAGGGTTTCCATGCATGTATATAAACGGTATAAACCCAATCATTCATTCTGCCAGGAGTTCGCTGCTCAGAGCTAATAGTCATTAGATAGGGCAGGGTATAAATTAATAGTGAAATTGAATGTCTGCCAAGTCAAGCATGTCATGTTTGGGCCTCCTCCTCTGATGCGGAATTCATTACTTGCAAAATGTGTCACTGCATTATTACAATAGCAAAGTGTAAACAAGACAGCTGCCACTGCATGCCATTAGCATAGTGCTGGCGACATGCAGTCTTGTATTCCTTCGATGCTAAAGTGACAGACCGTCGAGCCACAGGCAGACTGCATGAAACAAACAAAAAAACACAGGTGGAAAAAGTACACTATAATCATAATAATAATAATCTTTATTGTCCCGAAGGATATTCATCTTCACAGGTCTGTTCAACATCAACAACAAAAACAACACATAGTACAGAAAAACATACAATACAAAAACACCCCACAGTGTACATAACCATCCTATCGGCGGGGCAGTTTGTTTAAAGTGCAAATAACATGCATTTTAAAACCGCTTTTAATATTTAATATCATATTGTCTATGTCCCTCAAAGTTATTTCTAATGGTTTGAGCCTCAATCACCACTCTGATATAAACAGTCCTTGTCATTTCTTTCTGGACTTTGAAAGCAGTTTTAGCTGCAGTACAGTAATGTCCTGAGATGGTGGGGGTGCTGATATGCAGATTATTTAATATTTGAGTCATTATAATACTGATGCTAGATAAAACCAGGCTTGTTTCCATTCCATGCTAGCTTGGAAAATCAACAATGGTGGACATTGTAAACAAAGTGGAAATGCAAATTTGGAACTGAAGACTGAAGAAGAGGAGGAATTATACAAAGTAGGGTGACATTGATGACATCACAATGAGGACAAAATCAGTTGAGCTGTTCCTGAGAGCAATTTCCATTAAAGCACCAATATGATATGAAAGCCTGATTGTTCAAAATTGGTTATTTGTGGGGATAGAAAACACATATGGGAGCCCCAAAAACACAAAATAAATTGAAAAAGTTTAATTTAATGTTATAGGTCCTTTAATCCCGCGATGGCTGAGGGGACAAAACTCCTACTGAAACGGACCTTTTTCCAGGGTAAGGTTCTGTATCTTTGTCCTGATGGCATGAGGTTGAAGAAGCGATACAGGGGATGATCAGTGTCACGTGATATTGAGAGTGCTATAGAGCGTCGCAGTCCCTCCCCCTTTCAGAACGACGAGTGGCCCAGGAAATGAAATGCAATGCATTTCTCCCATAGGATTTTCTTTAAGTATTTATTTAAAGACGGTTACGCCGCGGACAAAGCCAACTCGGATCGTGACAAATCATGACAATGAACACAATGTTTTGGGCCGATCAAATAATTTATAAGAAGAAAAACAAAATAAATAGTGTTGTCTCCTGCCTTTATTTTCTTCTGTCTAATGATTTGATCGGCCCAAAATATTGTTCATTGTCATGATTTGTCACGATCCGAGTTGGCTTTGTCTGCGTGTGTGTGCGCGTGCGTGCTATGCTTTCAGTATCTATGTCTGAAACCAATAAAGACACAATGGCCGAAGTTAGTCTCATCTGTGAAGAGGATCTACTCGACACTATGTTCCATGCCTGTGACACACAGCGCAGAGGTACACAACTACACACAGTACGTGTCTCACATCGTTGACTACCTGCGTGACATCATCACATGCCTCAGTTCGGAAGACAACGGGGCTTTGCAACATGCTTGATCCCGACCACAAGGACGTTTCCATCGACCTGGACACATACCATGCCTTCACGAAGGAGTGGATTGATGACTGCCGCAACAATGGGTATGAGAAACCCCCCCCCCCATGAATGTTTTCTGTCCAAAACTTAAAAAGAATACGCACAGTCATGCTGCTGAGGTAAGCTGGGATCATGAAAAAGAATAGAAATGGAACCCAGACACGCTAGTTTTTTGAGTGGCATACTGTAGGTGCAATTTACAGTACCTATGAGGTAGACTGTTCACAACAAAGCTATGTGCAGATTAAATGAATACACTAACGACCACAACACTAGTTGGAACAACAATAAGCCCACATTAGTCTGATACATAATTACATATAAAAATCACACCCCTGTGAAGTGAGCGGTGCAACTGTTGCACTGCTCACTTCACAAGGGTGTGATTTTTATTATTATTACAGTATTCGTTTTTTTCTTATGAAAGCAGAGAGTCTTCTGTTTCATACGGTATATAGTATGTACATGTCGCTATAGGCCTTATTTTGTGAATAATAGTTGTTCAGGTCCATGCCTTCTCTAAAGTTCTCTCTGGTGGGCACAAGCTGCATTCAATAACCAATTACTGACAAACTGTACATGGGATCAATGTGTGCTGTTTTCCTCCTAAAAGTAGACATTCAGGGCTTTCATTCGGTGTATAGTATGTATAGGATATTATTTGTGTTCATTTTTATATCTGTCTCTCAATGTCTGTCAACTTCAATCTTGCATAACTCTGCTGTCTGTTCAAGCGAGCAGAGTTCAGGCAAAAGCAGGTTTTACAAAAAGGTCAATATCTCCAGAATGGAAGATGGTAGAATCAAAATTTATTTTTTAAATATAAGTGGACAAGTTAGGCTTTCTTTTGATGTATGCGTGTGATTCTCGCTATAAGAGAAGATTTTGCTGTGGGCCCCGACATGCATTGTCGGTTGGTTGATTGAATATAACTGAGGGTTTTTCGTCACAATGCTTCAAAGCATGCAGGGAAGTAATAGGGTTGCACGCCGCTCGTGCTTCCTTTGCCACAAAGTCTGCGAATACCTTGAACCCTTTTATGGTCTTTTGTCATACAAGGCTTCAGATGCGTGCTGGCTGAAGCCCGCAGACAGACAGGGTGGTCCGTGGCACTGGAAGAGGAGTCCTTGGAAAGCCCCTCTCGACTCGCGGCTCCTCTCGTGTCGTGTAGATCTGGAACGCTTTGTCCCGAAGCTCACCGCCGTTACGAGGAGGAGGAATGGCCGACGTGTCGTACGTCTACTCTGGAACTGGTCTTCTCTTCCTCTTCGGCGGTGGTGGCTACGTTTTTCACTGTAACTGCTCCTATCCAGCAGAATAACAAACGCTCCGACTGATATCTTAAGGTTGTTTATTTCCCCAAGACAACGTGAAAAACTGCAAAGAAATCACATAACAATATTCTTTTAAACACAATGAAACATGAAATATGAATGTCCTTGTTGTCAGTCAACCATGATGTCCGTATTATATATAAAGAAACACAATGATATGTACACAAACACAATGAAATGTAAACAAACAATTAAACGATCGACAGAATTACAACACCGTTTACAAACAAAGAAAACAACAACATGTAACATACCGGCGTGTGCGCCTTCTGCAGATTATTTTAGGAGTTCAGTTAAGTTCTTGTTCTTTTAAATATTATTTTCTTTCTTATGTATTTGTGGAGACTCTGACATGAAAGAGCTCCTCTCTTCCCCTCTGCTCTGTTTGTTCTGCCCAAACATGCCCAAAACCCAACAGGTGATTGAAATGAGGTGATTAGCTGCTTAGGTGAGCCTACTTCAACCTGCCCATGAAACAGACAAACAGACCCCAAATACAGAGCACAGTAGATGGCGCTATCTCACCATGCATTTACCATACAAACACCCAAATAAACATACACATAATGTTCACATAATTATTATACACCTTCAGAAAGGTAAGCAATAAAATAGAATATTACAAAATACCCATTGCTGGGACAGCTACACATATTGTAAAATCAATGTTAATTTAACTCCAGTGTACAGGTTCCATCTGTACACTCTCAGAGACAGTTACAGACCCATAAGGGTCCATTTGGTTCCAAACTATCATTTAGCTAGAGACCCCCTGGAACTGCCTCAAGGACCCCTGGGGGTCCCCGGACCCCACTTTGGGAACCACTGGAATACAGTACACTATATGACATTCAATGTTCTTTTTCTACAAATGGGGCTTGAAAAAAATGGGGGTCGTCCTATAATCAGAGTCATCTTATATTCCGGACAATATTATACGGTACTCACATTCTTTACTGAAGTAAAAGTAGCAATACTGCAATGTAGATGTACTCAAGGTTTCCAAGTAGAAGTACCACATTCAAAATTTACAATTTACAAGTAAAAGTATACAAAAGTGTCGGCATCAAAATGTACTAAAAGTAAAAGTACTGCATAATGTCCCATTTCACAAGTTCAAAATGTGTTCAAAATCGTTTGTAGATCTGCTATTTTCAAATGTTGTAGTGTATGTAGTGGTTATAATGTTTTTCTAATCAAAATTTCAATCTCCAAAGTAACTAAGTAACTAAAGATTTCAAATAATTTTAGTGGAGTAAAAGTACAAATCTTTCGATCTGAGATGTAGTAGAGTAGGAAGTCAAAGTATTGGAAATTGTGTATATATATAGGCTACTCAAGTACAAATACCTCAAAATTGTACTTGAGTAAATGTAGTTAGTTACTTTACATCACTGTATCTCTGTACAGTGCATACAAGCATGGGTTCAAAGTAAACACACAGTTGTACAGTAACTAAATTGCTTTGGTGTTTTGTGATATAGCTTTTCTAGGCTATCACTTAGTTCTTATCATCCCCATGTTTCACTGTTTCTTTTCTACGTCCTTTTATCGATGTGGGGGTTGTTTTATTGTTTATTATCATATTGTGCTGTGCAGTGCACATTTCTGCTCTATACAATATACTTGTGTTGACTGGAGACAGATTATTCAATAGGGCCGCCTATACGCTCACTATACTTGCTTCTCATTTTTAAAATAAGGAATCACTTAAGTCAACTTAGTCAACTGTTCAAATGAGAAATGCTTCTAGCAAGGGGCTGAATATCCCTCAGCCATGAACACAGAGGAAACAAGCATGCAAAGAAGTGGTATTAAAAATATATATATTCATTGAGATATGGTTAAAGGTATATTTAGTGATTTCACTCAAAAAACCGTAGGTTTCGTTTTTGCCTTGGGACCCAAAGCCTTTCATCCAATCAGGATAGAGAGCCAAAACGAAACCTAAGGTTTTTTGACCCCCAGGGGTTAACTGGGGACAGGGAGGAACTCCTTATATGGTCAGCACACTCTATAGTATAGAGAAACAAAACAAAAAAAATAAGTGATATTTGAATTAAGTGAAATCACTGAATATACCTTTAAAGCTCCCACAGCAGGATTAAAAAACTTAATACAAATTAATAAATTATGGATTTGAGTTGAATTTTCAAAAAATCCATATAACTCAAAATGCTGTCCTAATTTCTACATGTATTAAATCTCCCTGTATTAAAAGCACAGAGTGGCTATAGTCCACGTTTCCTACAAAACATTTAAATGGCGGCCGGGAGAGTGAACCCAATTATCAGTTAATCCATTCTCCCATTGTGCTAATTAGCTAAATTAAACAACGAAACCTCAACTAAGGTCCTCACGAGGCCCCCTAAGTATGGCTTCCTCATCCCTTTTGAAGACGGTCACTCTTAAAAGCAAGCGTGCAGTTCAAGGCTCATCACCAATAGATATATCACAGTCCTCAGTGCAGGGCATACATGCACAGCTTCATCAGTAACATCTCTTCATCTTTGCTGGACACAAGTCCCTCAGCACCTCTCCTCTCCCACGCCTCAGACATCTCTCCTGCTCAGGCCCTCAGCTTTTTTCATTGGCCAGTCCTGTGCATCAGCTAACGCAGTGATTTTCAACCTTTTTTCATACCAAGGTCCATTATCTATTCTATTCGGCATTAGAGCCACGGACCACCATTTTGACGACATTTTAGCCTCTCACACCCAAACCTAAAGAATATTTTGTTGTCACTGGATAAGATTCCATGCTGTATTGATGTTGGTATACCATAGGAGACACAATTCTTATACATTCTGTAACTCTTGAGAATGTAAAATGAAACGAAATGGACCTATTTGCTTTCATCTTACACTCTCAAGAGTTCAAGATCTATAAGGGTCCATTTGTTTACCAACACTTCCATCGTTTAGCTGGGGACCACCTGGAAACCCGTCAAGGACCACTGGTTGAAACCACTGAGCTAACAGACTGAGGTGTAAAGGTCTTTCTACCACCACTGCAGCACCAGGGAACCGCCATGGACAGACATGTCAGAAGAAAAGAAACAATGCAACAAAGCCAGTTTCCAAAAGCCATCAATATCTATCTATCACACCACAATGTCCACTTGCTCGTGTGTGTCAAGTGAAGTCATATGTGACTCAAGTTCCAAATTTGATGACTTGCTAATTGACTATAACCGACAGAAGACTTGACTTGGATAATGAATAATCAACCTGATTCGTTATACTTGAGATGTGTCTTTACACTTCGGATAACAGTTGCATTGAAATCATGGCATTTTTCAGTGTCTCCCATGCTTGGACTTAATGTTTGGACCACCACAAACAGGCTTTAAATGAAGAAAGAGGCCGCACTGCTCGCAGCCACTGCGCAATCAATATTCATTTTGACCAGATAAGGTCTTCTTCAGACTGCAGGGATTGCCACAACAAGAATGAACATCACATGCGGTTAGGGAGGGCAACATGAACTCCATTGGTCTTCAAGCACGGTACCCTAAGTAGGCAACAATCCTCCATTGACAATTAATTTGTGAAAACTGTAAAGGACATTGAATTGCCTTGTTGTTGAAATGTGCTATACAAATAAAATTCCCTTTCCTTTCCTTGGCTACAGTATCAAGGTTTGGTACAAACGACATAATATACAAAATCCATGATGTACTGTATTGTGCAACACTATTTAAACAATCAACAACAAAATCACTATCAACAATGGACAATACAAAAATACATCACTTTTCAATAAGAGGTCCCCCCCCCCACACACACCCTCTCCTGAGCCTCAAGGCTGTTTGCGCATTGTGTCCTGCACCAGAAAATGGCAGATCTGCAAACTCACAACATTGTGAACTTTGTAGATATTATATTTTTGATGCGAGACTCTGGCATAACTAACTGTACATGAGGCAGTGTAAAGGCAGGCCCTCCCCCTGTACGTGGGTTGATGACTCTTCTGCGTTTGTATGCATACAGTGATGCTATTCATGGCGATGTCCAGTCCATTTTCACACACCATCAAACCGTCCTCACATTCGTCAGGGGGTTTACACTATAGGCCAATTAAAAATCTCCCGCTGACAAAAAGAAGGCTGCTTACACTTACACAACTATTCCATGTAGGCTTCACTTCAGCCTTAAAACCACTCAATGTAGTAGTACTAATTAATGGACAGCATTACTGTTGCCACGACAACGTGTAACAGCATGATGTCATGGCAGTGACATCGCCATGGTTGGAGGTTAAGGGCCAGATAGAGATAGTGATTCATAGCAAATAATATCAACCACAAACTACTTCAACCCTCAAGAGTCAAGACGCCATAGCCTGAGGTGCCTCGGCTCCAATAATCAGACTCATTGTAGGACTTGATTATAATTACAAATATGACGATCATCTAGTAGTCCAAAGCATCTAATCTAATCTAATCTTTAGATTAGATATAAATAGATTTGTTTTCGTCAAAGAGATTTGAAGTGGAGGGGTAAAAAGAGAAGGGGACCACTACGGACCCCTGGGGGACCCCGTCGGTCAACAAATGATATACCCGTTAAAACCACTTAAACAAAGACAGTTCTCCTCACACCAGTGGTTCCCAACCTATATGTGCTTCTAAGATTTTAATCATAATATAACATTAATATTAAAAAATGTATATTAACCCATTCTGGGTGGAACCCTTTTTGGTGTAAGCATTATGTTATGCTTTAGCTATTGAAAAATAGCAGATCTACAAGCTCATAGCACGCCACCGAGTGGCGCGCTACGAGCTTTTTTGAAAAATCGAAGAACGACTGACACAGAAACATAGCTTTTTCAGAAAGCTGTCAGGATGTAGAAGACATTTTTAGAATCTGATCTCAGGTCAAAATGGGTATAAAAGTATACTATGCTGGACGTTTCACTGAGCGAGCTGGAAGGAAGGAACACATTGGATGTATTGATCGTTCAAAAGAAACGTGCTCTCGTGGGTGGGAGGAGTGGACCGACACAGGAGGGTTATATTAACATTGGGCTTCCTTAGTCGCCGTGTGACGTACAGGCTCTGAATAATGTGACTGTGATGATGTGCATTCGTCTCGTCGGAGGTCTCTCTGGAGATGGCGCTGCCAAAGGAACTTGAGGTTGACAAGGTCAACCACGGCGGTGACAAGGTCAAACTTGGGTTTTGACAGATGGGGCCTCTGGGAGGAGCACGGGGAGTCACTGCTATGCAGAGAGAGCAGAGCATGGGAGACGAGACAGGCTGCAGCATGGAGCCCTGTGGGTTCTCCTCACTGAGAATATACTGTAGCACAACTCACAGCTACACAAATGCACACACACAACTATATCTGCCGTCTCCAAGTGCATAATTTAAGTCACAGACTATTAGATGACATGTGTTGCGTATCGTCGTCACTTACATGTGCGGTAGAATGCCATGTTGCTGTTTAGTATGATAATTCATGCACACAGCTTTAGGTGCAGATGCACGAGCACACCAGTGGGTGAGAGTCTTGAGTGTTATGTATGTATGTATGTATGTGTATGTATGAGCTGTGACGCACAAGGCAGGCATGGCATGGCAGACAGGAATAGCTACTTTTCCAGTTTTTCTATATAGTTTTTGAAGTGTAAACGGTAAATGGTGCATTTATGTAGCGCCTTTATCCAAGGCGCTTTACAGAGATTGTGCATTACATTCACCCATTCATACACCGATTGCGGCAGAAGCCACGCAAGGTACCAACCAACCAGCACATTGGGAGCAATTTGGGGTTCAGTGTCTTGCCCAAGGACATGTAGACAGGAGGAGGAGCCGGGATGCGAACCGCCGACCCATGGATCATTGGACGACCTGCTCTACCTCCTGAGCCACAGTCGCCCTGAAGTGTGTGATCAACCTTGTGGGCCACTGTGAACCTTATTAATCATCACAGCTCTGACATATATATAGCCTACTGTACTGGTGTCATCATGGCAAAAGGGAATGTGTGAAGGTAACGCGTACATTATGTGGAGGTGTCCTTGAGCAAGAAGCTGAACCTCTAACTACTCCCGATGAGCTGCATGTCGCAGTGCATGGATGGTTGGCTCCACCGCAGGTGTGTGGATGTGTGTGAGACTGTGACAAGGTTGAATGTTAAACTTATTATGCACGTTGAAACACTTTGCATAAAGGCACAAAAGAAATGCAGACCTTTTAGAGACTCTAAATGTTTTGAATTTCTTTCTAGTGCCTTCATGCAAAGTGCTAAAATCGTAGCGTAATTCAGCATTGTAACCACTTCCCAGTTCCCACCCCGGAGACATCCTAATTGGGCCATGTCATTATAGACGAGGATTTCTAAAACCTTTTTCGTTTTTAAGTTTCAAAGATAAATGTACAACAGAGATGGGCGGATGGACTTTTCTGTCACATTCATTATCCATCCGTTATCCAACCGCATTAATTATATCATCCTATTTATATTATCTGCACCAAACTGCACCGCAGGAACTCATATGGGATTTTATATATGGTACATATAGAGCAGTAAACCACTGTTGTAAGGAGATGTATAGAGTCAGTGAAACACTGTTGTAAGGAGATGTATAGAGTCAGTGAAACACTGTTGTAAGGAGATGTATAGTCAGTAAAACACTGTTGTAAGGAGATGTATAGAGTCAGTGAAACACTGTTGTAAGGAGATGTATACAGTCAGTGAAACACTGTTGTAAGGAGATGTATAGAGTCAGTAAAACACTGTTGTAAGGAGATGTATAGAGTCAGTAAAACACTGTTGTAAGGAGATGTATAGAGTCAGTGAAACACTGTTGTAAGGAGATGTATAGAGTCAGTAAAACACTGTTGTAAGGAGATGTATAGTCAGTAAAACACTGTTGTAAGGAGATGTATAGAGTCAGTGAAACACTGTTGTAAGGAGATGTATAGAGTCAGTGAAACACTGTTGTAAGGAGATGTATAGTCAGTGAAACACTGTTGTAAGGAGATGTATAGTCAGTGAAACACTGTTGTAAGGAGATGTATAGAGTCAGTGAAACACTGTTGTAAGGAGATGTATAGAGTCAGTGAAACACTGTTGTAAGGAGATGTATAGAGTCAGTGAAACACTGTTGTAAGAAGATGTATAGAGTCAGTAAAACACTGTTGTAAGGAGATGTATAGAGTCAGTGAAACACTCTCAACTCAACTCAACTCAACTTTATTTATATAGCACATTTAAAACAACCATAGCTGCCACAAAGTGCTGTACAGTACATAGGTAAAAACAGTAAGTAAAAACATAGACTAAAAACACAGAATACAAAGACAACACACAAAACAAGAAAAGGAGGGGGGGGGAAGCAAGTTCAGGAACAGAGGTCTCATGCTGTGTTAAAAGCCAAAGAATAAAAGTGCGTTTTCAGTGAGGTTTTAAAAATGGCCAGAGAGGGGGCCTGCCTAAGTTGCAGGGGAAGGTCGTTCCAGAGCTTGGGGGCAGCGATTGAAAAAGCTCTGTCCCCTCTAAGCTTCCGTTTCGCCCTCGGGACCTCTAGCAGCATCAGGTCAGCTGACCTGAGGGAGCGGGCAGGAGAGTAGGGGTGGAGGAGCTCAGAGAGGTATGGAGGGGCGAGACCATTTAAAGCTTTAAAAGTAAAAAGCAGAACCTTGAACTGGATTCTAAAGTTCACTGGCAGCCAGTGGAGAGAGGCGAGGATGGGAGTTATATGCTCTCTCTTACGCGTGCCAGTTAGTAGTCGGGCAGCCGCGTTCTGAATTAACTGGAGCCGAGCAAGGCAAGACTGACTGGCTCCAAGGTAGAGGGCGTTACAGTAATCCAGCCGAGATGTAATAAAGGCATGGATTACTGTCTCAAGGTGCTGAGTGGTTAAAAAGGGTTTTACCTTTGCCAGTTGTCGCAAATGAAAAAAGCTAGACTTCACCACTAAGCTAATTTGGCGATCTAGCTTAAAGTCCATTTTAAAACCTAGGTTGGAGACTGTTGGCTTCACAAACTGTGCCAGGGGGCCTAGATCAAAGGGAGGGGGGTTACCAGAACCATTTGGGGCGAACACCACCACCTCAGTTTTCTTGTCACTGTTGTAAGGAGATGTATACAGTCAGTGAAACACTGTTGTAAGGAGATGTATAGAGTCAGTAAAACACTGTTGTAAGGAGATGTATAGAGTCAGTGAAACACTGTTGTAAGGAGATGTATAGAGTCAGTAAAGTAAGTAAATTTTATTTATGGAGCACCTTTCGAAACAATGTTACAAAGTGCTGTACACAACAAGGTAAAACAATCATGTTAAAACAAGGGCATGAAACAAACAATAGAAGGTAAAACATTGAGATGCAAATAAATCAAGTAAAATATATCGTAAAAATAAAGTGCTGACGAAATAAATACGTTTTTTAACAATTTCTTAAAACCGTCGACAGACTCTGCATTCTTCAGCTCAAGGGGCAGGGCATAAGGGCATTCCACAGAGTGGGGGCAACCAGTTAAACACTGTTGATAAATACGGGAGTGCGTGTGAAGAGGGTCAATACGTGTGTCTAACAGGCAGCTCTGCAATCGACCACGTCTCCCCTGTGGGTTCCTGTCCCTCCCTTGATTCTGACAGTAAGACTCTCTCAATAATGGCACAATAATGCCAACTTCTCTATTCTTCTCTCTCTCACCGACATGTCTTCATCAATAATGCCACTGTACCAACTTCTCTATTCTCTCTCTCTCTCACACAAGACACTATAAAGGTCATTGACCCTTTCAGTTCAACCAGGCCTTTCTGAAGGGTTCTATCTGGTGCAGAGCTGTGCTTCAGACCCTGACCTCCACCCTGACCCCAACAGCCTACAGTCCAATAAATTGTCTTAGTATAAAAGTGTGAAAAGAGACTCTTCAAAGACTTCAGTACAATTAAAACAGCCTTTCTTTCACATCATGAAACAATACAAGGAAGAATCATTTAGGAATGCTTAAACATTCTGCTGAGAAATAGCCTTCCTGCCCAGGTTCAAATCTATCGGAGACATCAAAGGATGAAATTAAAATGACTGTATAGTTGGGACTTCTATAACTCTATCTATATATACAGGCTTGGGGGGAAAAAGAGTTAATGCTCGATTCAGTGACTTGAACTAAATTGTGTAGAACGATTAGCCTTCTCCTGACGTCACTCCTCCATGATACGGGGGCGCGTGCACATGCAGCTTTTTGGCTACTAGCTAGCTCTTAATCGCTCACACCTGCCCAAGTTTGGGTTGGGGTTGTGCATGTCTTTTAGGGATTTAGGGATTCCGTTATGAACGATTAAAAATCGATTCATAATTATTATTATTATTATTTTTATTATGGTTACAGTTACAGGAGTTTTCACTACATGGTGTCTGTGATATGAAATGTAAGCTTACCCTAAATCACAGTAAACATCATGTCTTCAGTCATTTTCAAGTTACTGTAGTATTTAGTCACTTCAGTTCAAGACTGGAGTAGATTGTGATGAAATCCTATGTATGGAATCGAGAATCATTTTGAATAGAAAGAAAAAATCGATGTATTGCTCATTTTTTTCCAATTTCAATGAGCAATACATCATATGAAAGGTTACAGTGTGCAGTTTTATAATATGTAAAGAACTGAAAAATGACCATGTCCCCCTTGTATATCAAACCACTGTCCCCGATCACATATGTGTCAATCCACCGGCGTCATTGCTGAGGAAATTCACACCACAGTAGCTGCTTTCTGATTGGCTGGAAGCAGTGCAATTTGACCACATCGCTGTTCTCTCAAAGAGTCCATCTTCAAACGTCCTCTCTTGTGACTTCTGTCCCATCAAGCTGTACAAGGAGAGCAGTCTGAAAACTCACTACAATATCTGAAGACGTGTACACCTCAACTGGAGTCAACTCAACTCAGAAACTCAACTCAATTAAACTCAGAAACTCAACTCAACTCAACTCAACTCAGAAACTCAACTCAACTCAACTCAATTCAACTCAGAAACTCAACTCAATTAAACTAAGAAACTCAACTCAATTCATCCTAAAATGTCTGAAGACATCTACACCACACCAGAGCCGACCGACGAAACCCTCAGTGTTTCTGACCCTGAGAACACAGCACAGCATGGAGGTATAGAACTAACCGGCTACGAAAACCTCCGAGGTTCTGACCCTGGGAACACAGCACAGCACCGAGTGGCACGCTACGAGCTTGCAGGTCTGCTATTTTTGAAAAATCGTGAAAATGTGCCTCAAATCTTTGAATATATATTATTACAGAGTGAACATTTTAACTCAAATCTTTGCTTCTGGGGGGGTCCCTGGAACAACATATTTTCACATGGGGGGGGCGGAGGCATATTACATGTAGTTTTTGGGGTCCTAGACATGAAATATTGAGCACCACCGATATAGAAACATGAGGTATTTCAGGAAGAAAATACATTTGAATAAAAAGACATTTTTAAATGTTCGATGTCAGGCCTAAATGGGTTAAGTATAAACACATCTATCGATCTTACGCAATAGCAGTTGTAGTGTGGGCGCAGCCAAATAACAGTGCCTCTCTTGTCAATGCTTTATTGGATGTGTTTAATGGTACATTAACCTTTATTCACATGCAATCATATTAATGTAGCAACACAATGCATGTGCTCTGAATTAATGTATAAAATAATTATTGAAAATGAAAAAATCTGATGTTTACAACATTCAGGATTTAAGAAGAATTTCTTCAAAGCTGTTGCAGCGTGTGTGGGGCTGCTCCTATTGGCTGGCATCATTGTCCTGGTCATACTCAGTGAGTAGCATTTTATAAACACTACTGTATCTTTATGTCTCATATTTGAGTCAGGAATAGTTTGATTGATTACTTTATTAACAGTTCACCAAAAAGAACACATGCGGGAAAATAAAGTTCAATACAAAGTCTGATATTAGAAGATGTGTGTGTGTGTGTGTGTGTGTGTGTGTGTGTGTGTGTGTGTGTGTGTGTGTGCGGCATGCGTGCGTGCGTGCAATAAGTCACAACATGACCTTTAGGAGTGCATTGACGCAGAGCATATACACCCCAAATTATAGACATTTGTCCGACAACACCAAAATTAATGACTGCAGTGTGGACCTTTAGGACCTGGTCCTGTCTGCTAACTGTCTGTCCTTGTGGACACATACAGTAGATACTTTACAATGACAAACGCTACATGCAGGCGCGGAGATACTGGGGGGGAAGGGGGGGGGGGGGGTGGTTTCCACCCGGCCCGGACCTCTTGGGGGCCCGGGCTGTCAGATGATCGATGGATGATTTTTTTACACATTCACGACAGATAAAACCAGCGTGCCCCCGCGAATCCCACAATTAACCAGATAGCAAAATATGAATGTCTGATGAGAAGGTATAATTTCCCTACTGGACAAGCACCGTGGAGTCAACCTCTCTCTCTCTCTCTCTCTCTCTCTCTGTGCAATAAAGTTGGATGTAAAACTAATCAGTTTGTTGATTATCCTTCTTGCAGATTTGGACCAGAGAGGCCAGTTTCTGACCAGACTTAACAACCTGACTGAACAGAGAGGCCAGTTACTGACCAGACTTAACAACATGACTGAACAGAGAGGCCAGTTACTGACCAGACTTAACAACATGACTGAACAGAGAGGCCAGTTGCTGACCAGACTTAACAACATGACTGAACAGAGAGGCCAGTGGAAGACCAGTTTTGATGAGTTACTGAGCAGACATACCAACCTGACCGAACTGAAGAGGATTCTTTGTGGTCAGTGAGACGTCACTGTGTTTATACATTCTTATATCATGTTGTTCATCATTTTGTCATTAATCACATTAAAAACAGTGTCTAACATTATATTTTGTGGTTAGAATCACATGGATTTACATTTGGTGATGGTGTGTGTTACAACTACATCTCTACTGAGAGGAAGACCTGGGAGGACAGCAGAGCAGACTGTACAGCCAGACAATCTGACCTGATGACCATAAAGAGCAGAGAGAAGCAGGTGCAGTGTGTGTGTGTGTGTGTGTGTGTGTGTGTGTGTGTGTGTGTGTGTGTGTGTGTGTGTGTGTGTGTGTGTGTGCGCGCGTGCATGCGTGCGCGTGCATTAGTGCATGCTGTAACCTACTCCATCTAGTTGAGACACACATCTAGTATTGTACAGATTGTACTTCAGTAACGAGCTGCTTGTCTGTCCAGGACTTTGTTGTCAGACTCTTTGGCAGAAATCTTGTGTGGATTGGATTGACCGACAGCGAGACAGAAGGAGTGTGGAAGTGGGTGGATGGAACACCACTGACCACACCAACGTAAGACTTTACCTTCATTATTCTACTGAGGCCCATTCTATAAACGCCTTCTAAATACTGACCTAAGTTTTCTGAAAAACAAATATTTAGATAGCAGCATCACATTTTGTAATACTGTACATACTGTACAGAACCCCAAAAGGGATTCCCGACATTTATTTTCAGCAAACTACATTTCACATAATTTATTAAATGGAATCAAAGGCTAACAGTTACTCTGTATCCGTTGTCTATTTCATTGTCCAGTTAATTTGTACGTACATATATAATCATTATATATATTTGACCTGAATGTTTAGTTTTTTTTTAATCATGACTTCAAATTATATTACATTATATTATAATGTAATATAATTTGAAGTCATCATGAAAAGAAAACTAAACATTCAGATAAAATCCTTGTTGTGAAGGTATTGTAATGTATTAACCCTTTGTGGTGCCTGGAGCTACCACCCGTCAGGGGGGGGGGTGTATTTTTTTCTGAGTACACCAAATAGACAATGAGCTTGTAGATCTGCTATTTTGGGAAATGTTCCCCCCAGAATATTCATGCTGGGGATCAAGAGGGTAATTCATATTTCCATTATTCAGATAAAGGGGAGACTATGTAATGTCACATGTAATCAATGAATAACAGTCATCTGTTTCATTTTAACACCACAGACAGATTGATCAATAAAGTGTTTGTGAGGAAACTGGGTTTGGTCCAAATCAGGTTGTTAAAGGACCACTTCACCACTTTTCATGAACGATGTGGACACATCTAAAACATCTTGGTCTAGTTTTAGTCGACTAAATATAAGATTTTAGTCGACTAGATCTACAGTTGATTTAGTCGAACAAATTTTATTTTGGCGGGCCTTGATGCCGTCCTAATGACGGCATAACTTGCTGAAAATAGCCGATCTACAAGTCCACAACTTGCGAGCTTGTAGATAGTCTGTTTTCAGCATGCAACTAATTGTAAAATGACTTGTACTGGATCTCTTCCACTAGTCCCTTCCTAACATTTTAGTCTAATTTTTATTTGTTGACGAAATTGTCAGTATATTTAGTCTTAGTTTTAGTCATCATAGCTTAGTTTTTATTTAGTTTCCATTTAGTTTTCGTCAGTGTACTTGTACAAACAATGTCACTCACCCACCACGACTATCATTCACCGATGTTACGTAGACTAACTAACCTAGAATAACTAACTAACTAGTAGAATAACTAACTAACTAGACCTAGAATGTCTGTGATCATTCATATACTTTGTAAATTCTGTATCATCGCTTGCACAGATCCTGGTAGAAATGAAATATGTGTGGCTTAAATGTGATAAATGCTCCGTTTGTACTCACCCATTACATAATCCCAAAGATGTGGAGTGAAACATTGTCATCTAGTTTCATATCCATGTGAAAGTTCTGGCACAAAACGTGTATTTAGTCAATTATCTCCACTTTTTCACGAGCTGCACACGGACGACTTTCTATCCGGGCGAGGGGCCCGGAATGATCGATGGACTGAATTTACCAACAATTCCTGTTGATTAAACACAAACGTCATCACAAATTGATCAGGGAAGCACAAAGGTTTGGGGCACACAATTCGCAGGTGGTGTGATTAATTACCCAGCACCTATCGCAAGGCACCTGCCAATTGGTGATGACTTTTGTGGTTATCAGAGGAAGTTTTGATAAATGAAGTCCAGCTGTCTCGCCCGGAGAGAATGCCGTCCGGGTGCAGCTCGTGAAAAAGTGGAGATATTTGACTACACGTTTTGTGCCAGAACTTTCACATGGATATGAAACTAGAGGACAATTTCTTAACTTGAATCACTCCCAGTCCCACACCATGCAAACTTTTATTCCTCCCTTATGTTTTAAGTTTCTCTCTCACTATCCACACTTTTCCTGGGCTGTGTGTGCTCCAGTTCCTGTTGATTTCATTGGATATCATTGGTCATCTGACCAGTTTCATTGGCTTTCATTGGATCAAATCGACAGGAACTGGAGCACACACAGCCCAGGAAAAGTGTGGATAGTTGCCTGTAATCCAATGTTGGACATTGAAGGACCCCTTGTATTGCTGGCAACATGTTGTAGGCTGCTAATTTGTGCCTGATGGAAAATGACGTAATATTAAAATTCTACTAACACACGCACACCGATATTTCGTAAGTTTTAAAAGCTATATTAGGCCTATATGTCATTAATTTATTTCCAATATTAATTAATAATTATATTTGGCCACCTAACCACCTAAAGCTGCGGTCCGTGCATCTCTATTGATCCCCATTGATTTTTTCATAACCCATTTTGGTGTTAGCATTATGTTATGCTTTAGCTATTGAAAAATAGCAGATCTACAATCTCGTAGCGCGCCACTGAGTGGCGCGCTACGAGATTGTAGGTCTGCTATTTTTGAGAACGACTGACATAAAACTGTCAGGATGTAGAAGACATTTTTAGAATCTGATCTCAGGTCAAAATGATGCTTTGTGAGCTTGTAGATCAGCTGTTTTTGAGCGTGCTGCAACACGTGCGCCTCAACACGTGCAGCTCGTCTTCGTTCTTTAGGACAGTGGCACTCACACGTTTTAATGTCAAGGACCCCCTTATACTCTGAGACTGATCTCAGACCAGTTGGAACCCCCTCAAGGAAGCCTAATGAGAAACACTGTGTTATAGACATGATGACATGCAGGCCATCATCAAGAACACAAACAAGACACATTAACCCATTTAGGCCTGACGTCGAAATTAAAAAAATGTATTTTTAAAATGTATTTTTTTTAATGAAAAACCTCATCTTTCGGCCAATTAAAATGATATGTAATTGGCCGCCGACCCCCATCTGAAAATATGTTCTTCCAGGTACCCTCCAGAAGCAAAGATTCGAGTAAAAAAAAAAAGAAACTCAAAGAATATATATTAAAAGATTTTTCACGATTTAATTTTTTTTTGCAGATCTACAAGTGGACCAAGTGTCTGTAGATCTGCTATTTTTCAACATCTAAAGCAGGGGTTTTCAACTGATTGTGAACAAGGGACCACCACCCTGACTTAGAATCAACCTGGGGACCACTATTGTGTTGGGTGGGGATATGGCCTAAGATTAGTGCTTTTATAAGTTAACACTTGCTATGCAGCCCATGTGTATACCTCCCACTGTTTCTCAACCGTTGACTACTACTGGTAAAATGTCCTAATAATAATGACTCAACCAGACAATCCTGTGCATTTCCCCCTTCTTGAGAATCTTAACTCCCTTTTTCTGTTGAATTTCTTGAAATCCAACTTGTCAGTAAATGACTACATGGATGGACTCATCATAGGTCACCACACCAGGTCATTCAGTTCACGGTTTCTCAACTAGTGGAAAGAACATTTAAAACAAATCAACAAATCCTACAAAATGCATGTTCAGGGACCACATGCAATACCTCCACGGACCACCAGTGGTCCATGGACCACCTGTTGAAAACCCATGATCTAAAGCATAACATAATGCTAACACCAAAAGGGGTTCGCGCCCAAAATGGGTTAACTAGTGTCTCCATGTGTCTGCATTGCCGAGGGGGACAGACAATTAAGGGCGGTTGTTCAGACATATACGATGATGAAATCTATTTGTAACCCACACGGACAGCCAGCCACCACCAGTGTCACTGACATTGATTTAGACAAGTGCCTTTTCAAATCGAATTTGCCCACCAGGGGGCAGCCATTAAATGAAGAATATGACTGAAAGAGGGCCTCTTATCTGCATGCAGTGCATGGTAGGGAGCTGAGGGGAAACACTGTAAGTGGCAATCAGTGCAGTGCTACTGAACTCTCCCGTGTGTTAACATTAAAGTCGTTCAGTGTGGTTGGCTGCCAACAGATGTGTCTCTGTACTTCGTTTCAAGTTGACGAACGGCGTGTATATACACATGAGTCATGGAAATGTGCCCATTCTATGAATACACACACAAAAACAAATGTTTTTGAACAGAGGTAATATAAAGACCGGTATAAGGTTAAACGCTAGAGCAGTGGTTTTCGACCAGTGTTCCGGGACCACCAGTGGTCCTCGAGGGGGTTCCATGTGGTCCCCATGCTAAATGATGGAGAGTTGGTAACCAAATGGTTTGGTTTAATTTTGTTAAAAATCTGCACAATTGTGAGAATGTATAGAATAATTGTTATTTTGATCAAAGTTTGCTTGTTATCTCTCGTAATGGTACCAACATAAATACAGCATGGAATTGTGGACAAAATCTATCCAACGACAACAAAATATTCTTTGGTCTGAGAGGCTAGATCTAATTGAATGGTGGGTGGTCCGTGGCTCAAATGCCAATTGAATAGTGGGCTTTGACATGAAAAAGGTTGAATGAATTGCATTTTTAATAATGTTTTATTTTGTATAGTGCTCAAAGCGCTTTACAACGGTCCATTCATTCATTCTCTCTGTCTTAGGTTGTTACCAGGCTTTTCTCTCTGTCTTAGGTTGTGACTTGTGACCAGGCTTTTCTCTCTGTCTTAGGTTGTGACCAGGCTTTACTCTCTGTCTTAGGTTGTGACCAGGCTTTTCTCTCTGCCTTAGGTTGTGACCAGGCTTTTCTCTTTATGGTTGTGACCAGGCTTTTATCTTCTTAGGTTGTGACCAGGCTTTTCTCTCTCTGCCTTAGGTTGTGACCAGGCTTTTCTCTCTGCCTTAGGTTGTGACCAGGCTTTTCTCTCTGCCTTAGGTTGTGACCAGGCTTTTCTCTCTGCCTTAGGTTGTGACCAGGCTTTTCTCTCTGCCTTAGGTTGTGACCAGGCTTTTCTCTCTGCCTTAGGTTGTGACCAGGCTTTTCTCTCTGCCTTAGGTTGTGACCAGGCTTTTCTCTTCTTAGGTTGTGACCAGGCTTTTCTCTCTGCCTTAGGTTGTGACCAGGCTTTTCTCTCTGCATTAGGTTGTGACCAGGCTTTTCTCTCTGCATTAGGTTGTGACCAGGCTTTTCTCTAAGGCTGGGACCGAGGCTAGACAGGATGTGGCTATAAGGCTGCAGGTGCACAACACATGGCAATGTGTCTACATAATAGATTCCCCGCAGATCCATGATTCATTTGTAATAATGTCCACATTCGAGCTGATATACACACAGATCAGGGTGTGTTGATAGTGCAGCACTTATTGTTCCATATCCTGACTGAGTGAGAAGATGCACACTGTCCCCCTTAGCTTATTATCCTCCTCATTTGGTTTGATAATTAATGATTTTGACACAAAAGCCTAATGAGGTGTTTGTGTGTGTGTGTGTGTGTGTGTGTGTGTGTGTGTGTGTGTGTGTGTGTGTGTGTGTGTGTGTGTGTGTGTGTGTGTGTGTGTGTGTGTGTGTGTCTCTGATCGGCTGTGAAAAACAAAGGCAGAATTTTGTGCACGTGTGGTCACACACACACAGGTGGTTCGGGCATTAGGTTATAGGATGCCTCTTGGGTGTCTCCCTATAGGGATATAGAGGTTCTCGAGGCATGTCCCACTGGGAGGAGACCCCGGGGCAGACCAAGGATCACGTCCCACTGGGAGGAGACCCCGGGGCAGACCAAGGATCACGTCCCACTGGGAGGAGACCCCGGGGCAGACCAAGGATCACGTCCCACTGGGAGGAGAGGAGACCCCGGGGCAGACCAAGGATCACGTCCCACTGGGAGGAGACCCCGGGGCAGACCAAGGATCACGTCCCACTGGGAGGAGACCCCGGGGCAGACCAAGGATCACGTCCCACTGGGAGGAGAGGAGACCCCGGGGCAGACCAAGGATCACGTCCCACTGGGAGGAGACCCCGGGGCAGACCAAGGATCACGTCCCACTGGGAGGAGAGGAGACCCCGGGGCAGACCAAGGATCACGTCCCACTGGGAGGAGACCCCGGGGCAGACCAAGGATCACGTCCCACTGGGAGGAGACCCCTGGGCAGACCAAGGATCACGTCCCACTGGGAGGAGACCCCGGGGCAGACCAAGGATCACGTCCCACTGGGAGGAGACCCCGGGGCAGACCAAGGATCACGTCCCACTGGGAGGAGACCCCGGGGCAGACCAAGGATCACGTCCCACTGGGAGGAGACCCCGGGGCAGACCAAGGATCACGTCCCACTGGGAGGAGACCCCGGGGCAGACCAAGGATCACGTCCCACTGGGAGGAGACCCCGGGGCAGACCAAGGATCACGTCCCACTGGGAGGAGAGGAGACCCCGGGGCAGACCAAGGATCACGTCCTACTGGGAGGAGACCCCGGGGCAGACCAAGGATCACGTCCCACTGGGAGGAGACCCCGGGGCAGACCAAGGATCACGTCCCACTGGGAGGAGAGGAGACCCCGGGGCAGACCAAGGATCACGTCCCACTGGGAGGAGACCCCGGGGCAGACCAAGGATCACGTCCCACTGGGAGGAGACCCCGGGGCAGACCAAGGATCACGTCCCACTGGGAGGAGACCCCGGGGCAGACCAAGGATCACGTCCCACTGGGAGGAGACCCCGGGGCAGACCAAGGATCACGTCCCACTGGGAGGAGACCCCCGGGGCAGACCAAGGATCACGTCCCACTGGGAGGAGAGGAGACCCCGGGGCAGACCAAGGATCACGTCCCACTGGGAGGAGACCCCGGGGCAGACCAAGGATCACGTCCCACTGGGAGGAGACCCCGGGGCAGACCAAGGATCACGTCCCACTGGGAGGAGAGGAGACCCCGGGGCAGACCAAGGATCACGTCCCACTGGGAGGAGACCCCGGGGCAGACCAAGGATCACGTCCCACTGGGAGGAGAGGAGACCCCGGGGCAGACCAAGGATCACGTCCCACTGGGAGGAGACCCCGGGGCAGACCAAGGATCACGTCCCACTGGGAGGAGACCCCTGGGCAGACCAAGGATCACGTCCCACTGGGAGGAGACCCCGGGGCAGACCAAGGATCACGTCCCACTGGGAGGAGACCCCGGGGCAGACCAAGGATCACGTCCCACTGGGAGGAGACCCCGGGGCAGACCAAGGATCACGTCCCACTGGGAGGAGACCCCGGGGCAGACCAAGGATCACGTCCCACTGGGAGGAGACCCCGGGGCAGACCAAGGATCACGTCCCACTGGGAGGAGACCCCGGGGCAGACCAAGGATCACGTCCCACTGGGAGGAGAGGAGACCCCGGGGCAGACCAAGGATCACGTCCTACTGGGAGGAGACCCCGGGGCAGACCAAGGATCACGTCCCACTGGGAGGAGACCCCGGGGCAGACCAAGGATCACGTCCCACTGGGAGGAGAGGAGACCCCGGGGCAGACCAAGGATCACGTCCCACTGGGAGGAGACCCCGGGGCAGACCAAGGATCACGTCCCACTGGGAGGAGACCCCGGGGCAGACCAAGGATCACGTCCCACTGGGAGGAGACCCCGGGGCAGACCAAGGATCACGTCCCACTGGGAGGAGACCCCGGGGCAGACCAAGGATCACGTCCCACTGGGAGGAGACCCCCGGGGCAGACCAAGGATCACGTCCCACTGGGAGGAGACCCCCGGGGCAGACCAAGGATCACGTCCCACTGGGAGGAGACCCCAGGGCAGACCAAGGATCACGTCCCACTGGGAGGAGACCCCCGGGGCAGACCAAGGATCACGTCCCACTGGGAGGAGACCCCGGGGCAGACCAAGGATCACGTCCCACTGGGAGGAGACCCCGGGGCAGACCAAGGATCACGTCCCACTGGGAGGAGACCCCGGGGCAGACCAAGGATCACGTCCCACTGGGAGGAGACCCCGGGGCAGACCAAGGATCACGTCCCACTGGGAGGAGACCCCGGGGCAGACCAAGGATCACGTCCCACTGGGAGGAGACCCCCGGGGCAGACCAAGGATCACGTCCCACTGGGAGGAGACCCCAGGGCAGACCAAGGATCACGTCCCACTGGGAGGAGAGGAGACCCCGGGGCAGACCAAGGATCACGTCCTACTGGGAGGAGACCCCGGGGCAGACCAAGGATCACGTCCCACTGGGAGGAGAGGAGACCCCGGGGCAGACCAAGGATCACGTCCCACTGGGAGGAGACCCCGGGGCAGACCAAGGATCACGTCCCACTGGGAGGAGAGGAGACCCCGGGGCAGACCAAGGATCACGTCCCACTGGGAGGAGACCCCGGGG
Organism: Protomyctophum parallelum; assembly: GCF_964188405.1. Lineage (NCBI taxonomy): Eukaryota > Metazoa > Chordata > Actinopteri > Myctophiformes > Myctophidae > Protomyctophum > Protomyctophum parallelum. Next base: position 10,063,006 of record NC_139709.1, read on the forward strand.
CAGACCAAGGATCACGTCCCACTGGGAGGAGACCCCGGGGCAGACCAAGGATCACGTCCCACTGGGAGGAGACCCCGGGGCAGACCAAGGATCACGTCCCACTGGGAGGAGACCCCGGGGCAGACCAAGGATCACGTCCCACTGGGAGGAGACCCCGGGGCAGACCAAGGATCACGTCCCACTGGGAGGAGACCCCGGGGCAGACCAAGGATCACGTCCCACTGGGAGGAGAGGAGACCCCGGGGCAGACCAAGGATCACGTCCTACTGGGAGGAGACCCCGGGGCAGACCAAGGATCACGTCCCACTGGGAGGAGAGGAGACCCCGGGGCAGACCAAGGATCACGTCCCACTGGGAGGAGACCCCGGGGCAGACCAAGGATCACGTCCCACTGGGAGGAGACCCCGGGGCAGACCAAGGATCACGTCCCACTGGGAGGAGACCCCAGGGCAGACCAAGGATCACGTCCCACTGGGAGGAGACCCCAGGGCAGACCAAGGATCACATCCCACTGGGAGGAGACCCCCGGGGCAGACCAAGGATCACGTCCCACTGGGAGGAGACCCCGGCGCAGACCAAGGATCACGTCCCACTGGGAGGAGACCCCGGGGCAGACCAAGGACCACGTCCCACTGGGAGGAGACCCCTGGGCAGACCAAGGATCACGTCCCACTGGGAGGAGACCCCGGGGCAGACCAAGGATCACGTCCCACTGGGAGGAGACCCCTGGGCAGACCAAGGATCACGTCCCACTGGGAGGAGACCCCTGGGCAGACCAAGGATCACGTCCCACTGGGAGGAGACCCCTGGGCAGACCAAGGATCACGTCCCACTGGGAGGAGACCCCTGGGCAGACCAAGGATCACGTCCCACTGGGAGGAGACCCCTGGGCAGACCAAGGACCACGTCCCACTGGGAGGAGACCCCTGGGCAGACCAAGGCGCAGTTGAAGGAAACCCATGGACTCACTGGCCTTGTTGGAACGTCTCGGGATCCTCCATTTGGGGCCAGATAAGGGCCGCTTACCAACTCTCCATCGTTTAGCTGTGGAACAAAAAGAATAAGCGAGAGGCATCTGGACAGGAGTAAACAGATGCATCCCAGGCGAGGAGGACCTGCACCTGAATGAGCATGAAGGCCACGCGGTGATCAAGGCAACAGCAACTCCTCTTCTCTCCCCTCAGGCGAGAACAGTTGTCTGGCTTACTTTACTACAGAGTATAGTCCCTCGAGCCAGACGGCGGACACGCACCATTTCCAAATGCTTAGTTCCTTCTATACCATGCAGTCTGTCTGTGTATGCGATACGGAAGCTCTGAAAATGAATAGGTGGAATAAAGTGGATGTTTTAAAGATGAAATGATGAAAAGATGCTTTCAGGCGGTGTAGTTCCTTTCTCTGCTTTCAGGCGGTGTAGTTCCTTTCTCTGCTTTCAGGCGGTGTAGTTCCATACACACTACATACGCAGGTGCACATCCTCTGGAAACTGCCCTTGGTTAAAGGGACACTTCACACCGTTTGCAACCAGATCTTATTTTAATGATGTTTGGGAGACAAGAAACACTTTCCTGGGGTTGCAAATTTTTTTAGTCATTCTATTGGTATTGTCTGTCTCTTGTCACTGCAACGTCGAGGTGGCGAAAACCCAAACCCAAGAATGTAACTCCCTGTTGCCTCCCTGGCAGGGGCAAAATGGCAAAAATAGCAGATCTACAAGCTCAGTGGAGATGCGTTGTGGAGATGCGGTGTAACGACTGTAATGGATTTCTAAACAAATTTGTTCAGGAGACTTCGGAGAAAAAATTCTCCTGAATTCTGCCTTCCGGCATGGCATGGAAAGGAGAGGAAGGGCATTTGCATTTCTTTCACCATAGTAGTAAACGCTGCCCTCGTGGTCTGGAGAGGGCAGTTGTTTTACAGACGGGTAAATGGGCAGGGGCTGAAGCCCCCCTTTTGATGTCTATGTGTGCACGTGTCTATGTTTGCCTGCACTGGGATGTAACAAAGAACCTTGAGCGCCGTTGAATCTTTAATGATTATGTTTTGATACGGCGCAGTATATACAGTTTTATCCTCCCATTCCTTCAGGCTAAATCTCTTGCCCGTCAGGGCGTTCCTTCCAACCATAAAACCTTAAAGGTCTGACGCTATAGGATGCTGATGGCTTCTGACAGCTCAGATAACAACAATGGAACTATACCGTCAAGGCACATTGCCCTTACTGAGCACCGGAGAGAGGTCCATTGGAGAGAGAAGAGGCTGGGCGGAATGGGTCCCTGCGCACCGTTTGTTGGAACTCCAGCTATATGCAAGTCGAGATAAAGAAAAATAGTTGTTTTAACGCAATACGTCAATATGCATAGCAGCCCTCGTAAAGGTTTTCTCCTGTGTTTTCTTTCTAAATAACCCGAGCTTCTTCCTTTCTTTGCACGGGGGGAGCGGTATATGTAAATGTGATTGAGAAGGGGGAGCGCGGCGCTGCATGCTTAGCGGTGTCTTTGAATGATTACCGGCTGGTATTAGAGAGACAGAATAATGCTGCACGCTCATGGAACCATGATAAGGGATTATGTCGCCTCGACTAACACCATGTCACCCACAGCAAGACAAGCTGCAGTCTCCAATGAAGACTTCTGACTAATAACACCCTCATGCACACGCACGTGCACACGCACACAAGTATTGCTCATGCTCAGCGTCGCACACTGTTTTGCAAACAATGCAGAAATGGAAATCATCGTAAATGCACTACGTGTGGCATGAAATGAATGTCCATGTTGTTGCTGTTATTGAGGGAGAGGCGTCCATTTTCCCATGCAGCTTCTCAAAGTGTAAATACAACTTATTGTATTATCTGCTGCTATACCCCACTGCCAACCCATTACCCCCCCCCCCCCCCCCCCCCCCCCCCCCGCCCCGCCATCTAGCCACCCAACCCAAACGCCAAACGTCCTCCCCCCGTTACACAATGGATTCCCTGTCGGCTCGCTGTGGGGGAGATCGAACTCTAATTAAGATTGTTAATGAAGATTTAATTTTCCACTTCAAACGAGCCACTGAACACAAGGAGAGAGCAGCCATGCAGCCAGAGAGGGAGAGAGAGAGAGAGAGGGAGAGAGAGAGAGAGAGAGAGAGAGAGAGAGAGAGAGAGAGAGAGAGAGAGAGAACAGAGACATGTGAAAGAAGAGAGGGGGGTGTAATGAAGCATGTGTGGTGGTGGTGGTGGTGGTGGTGGTGCATGGGGTACAAAACCAAAGGGATAAACAGAGTTAAAAGCTAGTTAGACGCTTGTTAGACATTGAACTAACTATGAGGGGCAGGAGGAGCTGACGGCACAAAGGCCCGGGCTCCATTTTATCACTTGAAATCATCCAATCCATGTTTATTTGTCCACACAGAGCTACCATCAGAGGCTACGATCAAATAATCACCACCAAAACAGTCTCGCTCAGGGCGGCCATACGCACACACGCACGCATGCACGCAGGCAGGCAGGCAGTCACGCACGCACACACGCACGCACGCACGCACATCACACTGTGCTCCATAGCCAAAGGGATTCCATGTCAATGAGGATCAAACAGAATGTGGAATCTCCATGCTGCACACACACACACACGCATATGCACAGTCCACGAGCACACACACACCTACACACCTACACACGCACACACACACACACACACACACACACACACACACACACACACACACACACAACACACACACACACACACACACACACACACATACTCTCGTGGTGCCAGTATTTCCTGGGCTGCAGGGTTGCAGAATACCAAATGCAGTACAGTGTATTATAGTGGTCCATTATTGCTCTATAGTGGCAGTTTGCCATTCCCAGCTGAGCTCACAGAGCTCATTTCATCTCTCTATAGCACTGCCATTATAACAATATCAATTATGCATGGTGTAATTATTGACACAGCGTCGTCCACTAACCTCGGCAGAGTGCTGCACTGCGGTGACAGAGTCACCGAACCTCATGTAACTTTGTTTTGGGCAGCGATGGCCTAAGGGTTATAGGGCGCGATTCATACACCTATTTTAGAGCCCAATAAAAGTCGGTTCGGCGCTGTAGAGCCTACAATGTGACGTCATTTGAGGTTCGGGGGGGGGGGGGGGGGGGGGGGGGGGGGTGTATACCGTCCTAAAGTAGGCTCTTCGGTGCTACTGAAAATTTCTGACGAGCCGAAATAATTTCGGCACTACAGCGGTAAAATAGGAGTATGAATCGTCCCTTAGAGTCTATACACAAGAATGCTATACGAATGGCACTATAGGTGTCACATGGACGGACCGCATCAGAAATGTGGGCCTCTATGGGGACCTATATCTACGGGTCACGGACAAAGACCTCTATGGGGACCTATATCTACGGGTCACGGACAAAGTCAGAGAGAGAAGGATGAGGCTGGCAGGGCACTGCGTCAGGCACCCAGAACTTGAGGCAAGTAAATTGACCCTATGGGAGTGAACCCGTGTGTGTGTGTGTGTGTGTGTGTGTGTGTGTGTGTGTGTGTGTGCTGGCGAACAAACAGAGACGTTTCCCCTTGCTTTCGGTTGGAACAGTGTGATTGCTTAGTGGCCAACTGTATCAGACTGTGGTTGTACTGCGGTCAGCTCCCAGGTTTTAATGTGTGTGTTTCTATGTGAAGGCCTGCAGGGCGTTGCTGAAAATGAGCACTTGTGCTCAGCTATACTACCCTGGGTAAAAAATGAAATAAAAAGAGCAGCAGAGGTTCATATATATGCCAGAGACCCCCATAAGAGAACTTTTTTTTACAGCTCTAGCAGTGATTCTCAACCATTTGAATTTCAAGGACCCTCAGTTTGATACGCAATAGGCTATACGGACCCCCCCAATTAATGCCATTTCTATCTCTGGGACCCCAATTTATATTGTTAAATCAATGTTAATTGTCTCCACCAGGCCGAAGGCATGTGGGGAGAGTATGTTTTGCACTCCGTCCGTCCGCGTGTCCGTCCGTGTGTCCGTCCGTGTGTCCGTGAACAGCTAATCTCGGCCACCGTTAACCCGGTCGATGCCATATTTTGCACACACACTCCCTGGATGCCAACCATGAACCTCTGCCCCAAACTTTCCAGAACGGCCTGTTATAGCGCCACCAGGAGGCCGCTTTGTGCAAAACAAGTTTTTCAATGCCATATTTTGCACACACACTCCCTGGATGCCAACCATGAACCTCTGCCCCAAACTTTCCAGAACGGCCTGTTATAGCGCCACCAGGAGGCCGCTTTGTGCAAAACAAGTTTTTGCACAGTACACCTACAGATTTTGTCCAAACATCACGCAAATTGGTACACAGTCTCTCTAGAGCCATTCAACGAAACGGGTCTTTCAGATTTATCAGACTCCATCCTGATTGGTTAAGATTGGCTTCCAAAGTTCACAGGAGTGCTCAGTTTCAAACAAAATGCTGCAAATCATGAACACATCGCGTGATTTCCGTGAAATTGTGCACCCACATTCCCACTAGGCCGAGGACGAAATGCCACATGAACAATTTCAACTCAGCCTCAAGGTGGCGCTATAACTGGCCGAAAAGTGTTTTTACCTCTAACTGCACGGATCTGTGGATAACCTGGTGGAGACCTGTGCCCGGAAGGGCACTTTTTCTAGTTTAACTCTGTGTTTGAGTGTGCTGGGTCCATTTGGTTCCACGTGTACACTCTCAGAGTTAAAGACCCATAAGGGCCCATTTGGTTCCAAACTATCATTTAGCTGGGGACCCCCTGGAACTGCCTGAAGGACCCCTGGGGGTCCCCGGACCCCACTTTGAGAACCACTGATCTACACTATCATCTTATGTCAGATACTGACTGAATCAGGGAGAAGGCTCTGTGTATTGTCTTCATATTAGAGATGTTGTGCATACAGGAGGCATTTTGACCTTTAGATACATCTAATAAATATGGGGGGTGCTTAGACGTGACAGCTGTGATTTTCTCCTTCTACCACTCTGCAGAATCAGCTCATCATAAGACCATAACAAATGGCATTTATGTACATCTACAGTCAGACCTGCATGCCAAGTATAATGCTAATATCATTTTCTCTCTCTCTCTCTCTCTCTCTCTCTCTCTCTCAGCTGTCTCTTGACTTGAGGCGGATATTATTACTCCAATCAAGCAGATACTAACGCGATCATTCTCTAAACCATATCGTGTAGAGGGAATAATCCCCTCCTTCATATTTGATTATTGTATAAATACATACTCTTGTTTTTCCAGTCGCACAGAAACGGTACCATGCACCACATGACACCAACACCCGATCCGTCATTCAACCGGGGTGAACTCGACCGGAATGAGAGCAGCAGGAGGAGGAGGAGGAGGAGGAGGAGGAGGGAGGAGGAGGAGGAGGAGGAGTGCCTCAGGGATCCACCAAAGGCTCCGTTATTATTTGGGTATAGCCGCTGTCAGATCTGCTCTATTTGCTGCGCCTCCTCTGGCGGCTCTATATACACCACAATGTCCTTTTCTGTGTGTGTGTGTGTGTGTGTGTGTGTGTGTGTGTGCGCTGGCGAACAAACAGAGACGTTTCCCAGGTCTCTTCCTTTCGGTTGGAAAAGTGTGATTGCTTTGCAGAAATCTCTCTCTCTCTGTCCTCTATTACTGACCTCACATAACCGTCCCCCCTTCCCTCCCTCCCTCCCAGACAGGGCCAGTGCAGACTAGACATGGTGTTGTTCACGCACACACGTACGCATGCACACACGCACGGTGCCATTGTGGCTTCAGGGGAGATTTTCAAAGTCACAATTTGAAATGGCACACCGACCCACCCACCCATGCTCGTCCATGTATACAAGAGATGCGCGCATGCTTTTTGCATGCGCTGCACGCACTCACATCCCAGTCTTCCGCTCTCTCTCTCTCTCTCTCTCTCTCTCTCTCTCTCTCTCTCCCGCTCTCTCTCTCTCTCTCTGACCATCACAAACAGAACTCAAAGGCGCCGTGCGCGCCATAAGGCCGCTCTTGAAGTTGAGGCTCTCACTGCAGGGGAGATGAAAAAACAAACAAACAAAGGACGTCAGAATCACCTCTTGAAACAACAAGCCTTTGTTGATTTTTATTTCAAATTTTACAAAAAAGAAAGAAGTACAACAGAAATAAATACACGTTTTCACTCAGCACACCGCTGTGAATTGGCATATCGACGACATCGTGCAGTTTGCGATGAAGTTTCCAAAGGGGGGGGGGGGGGGGGGGGGTGGAGTGGGCGGGGCAGGGTGGGGGGGGGGGGGGGGGGGGCAGAACCTGCTGGATTGAGGGCGAGAGGGGGGGGGGGGCATGATGCAGTTCACACAGTGGATTGGACATTAATATCTGTGCTAAATAACGTTTTCTGAAATGTGAAGATGATCGGCCTGTTTCCCTGCATGCTGCCTTGTCCTTATTTGCCTTCCTTCGTTGGACTTTCTGACAAACAGGTTGACAAATGGCCTGACAAGTCCAATTTCGTCTCTCTCCCTCTATCTCCCCCTCTCTCTCTCTCTCTCTCTCTCTCTCTCTCTCTCTCTCTCTCTCTCTCTCTCTCTCTCTCTCTCTCTCTCTCTCTCTCTCTCTCTCTCTCTCGCGCTTGCTCAATTGGTGCATCGATGCTAGCCAAATACGGAGCAGAATGAACGTGGTCCTGGAGTGCCGATGCTGCTGCTGTGGTCTTTTTTCATCCCATTTAAAAAACAACTTATTCCACTAATCATCTCTGATTGAAGCAATTTGGCCTCCCCGTCTGAGGAGGAGCATAACCAGCTCAATCAAGTGGTTTAATAGGCACTACAGTACTCCAGAGGCTCACAATGGGACCAATCAGGAACGATCATCGCTTTGATTTCCAACCAATCAGCCAAGGCATTACTCTGACTTTAAAGACCAATCGGAAGAGACACCCGCGTTCGGAGCTCATTAGCATTGTGGACACGAGCCACTGAAGTACAATTGATTGAATCTAGAGGTTCATTAATGGTATTTGTTTTTGATCAACCCCCAACATGTCAGCCACATTGTCATGTTCTGAAAATAACCACTTGTCCCAGTCAGCTACGCACCGCGCCAGCTGCTACAACCATGATTGAGAACCAAAATCTGCATTCTTTCTACCCATTCTAATTGTGTCTGACATTTAAAGAGTGCCAAATTATTAATTAGTTTTTTAATTCTAATGAATATAATATAGTCTTGTCTACATCCTCATACAGATTAAAAAAAAACAAAAACAAAACACTCTCACATAATTATGCCTGTCAATGTGAATTACACTGCACACTGAATATTAAGGGAATGCTTTACTGTCAACCAGTATGATAGAACCAGGGGTCCTCCCACTATACTTCTCCAGTGATTGTGCAGTAGTAGTGTTGTCCAGTTCAACATACTGTAGTACAGTAGGAACATAGGTCTGTGGCTCAGGTACAGTCAGGGATACATTGTATAAATGGGTTCCATTGTGGTACATGTGTATAGGTATAGCCTTTTGGGTAATTTACCCAAAGAACTTTGGTTATATGATAGAACTGGTTCCGTTCTAGATTCTTGGAACCTTATTGGTGCTTTCCCGGAACCGGTGGCCATGTTCTGGTTCCAGTTCCGAATCAACCTTTAGGGTACTGAACCAGTGGAAACACTCTGAACTGGTTCAATATTAGGCAGGAAAAAAGCACCAACTCCGGTGGAGAAGGGTCCTCTGTGTTGCTAATGATTGTAGGCTTTCATAACATAACCGGTAATGGCATGCAGGCCATCAGACAAATATGGCCCGGATGTTTGATGTCCAGTGTAGAACTTAAAGAGAGTATATGGCACATTAGAATTCAGCATTCACACCACTGGCAAAGCACTTCACTGCTGGGCTGTCAGCTCGTACAGTAGTCAATTCATTGGGTGGTTTGGTCTTAGTCAAACAAGGCATTGTTAGTTGTTAGTCGTCATATATGCTTTTATAATTTAATAATTCCATGTTGATGACTTTCAACAGCCAGTAAGTAGTAGCTAGGGATGGGATGATAATCGCCATCATCGTTTATCGAGATAAAAATAAATAAATGCGCACAATAACCATAATTTATCGCAGATATTTAAATGTATCGTGAAATTGTCCTCCGTCATACACTAGGATGAATTAGCTTTTGAGCTGCAGATTCAGTACCACTTAAACGCCTCTACACTTGATAAAACGGACGCACAAACCGAACAACGCGTTGCGAGCTGCTTGTAGATCGTCGATTTTCGCAGAACGTTTCCACCAGAATAGGAATGCCGGGGGTTCAAGTGGTTAACAAAAGTGGCTTTTTTATCGCGATAATTCTGTTAATTAATTTTCCCCACAATAATCGTGACATGTGGTTTTCCTATCGTCCCATTCCTACTCCCTAGTAGTATAGTAGCCGTTGTGAAATCGACATTACAACGTTCACGTGTCAGCCTCACCAACCTGAAAGGGCCGGTCTCTGAATGATTGTATATGGAGCAACCGAGCAAACACAATATTACAGAATTGTCGATTAAATCAAATCATTGACTAATAGGTTAGTCAACACATTCCTATGACAATCAGTCGACTAAATAATTTATTTAGTTGAGGACAGACCAACTGCTGCTTGGGGTAACTGAGCACACACACAGCAATGTGGGAATCAATGCCAGGGAGCGGGAAGCATAGCTGAGTAGTGACCCCGCACCAAAACCTTTCTTTAAAGGAAGCGTAGCTGAGTAGTGACCCCGCACCAAAACCTTTCTTTAAAGGAAGCGTAGCTGAGTAGTGACCCCGCACCAAAACCTTTCTTTAAAGGAAGCGTAGCTGAGTAGTGACCCCGCACCAAAACCTTTCTTTGCAGGCGAACAAGCAAATGATGCTCAGCATACATCACAAAATGCTTCCGGAGAGCCTTTTCCTGGAGTTGCTTGTGGTGTGAATGCATGATCAAACACGATGTCCACGTTCAGTTTGAGACGGCTTGGTTAATATTCCTTGCTTGGGGGTCAAATCTCCACTCTACAGTAGAAGCCCTAAGGTTTTCAGTTAAAAGAAAATGCCATGTTTATACTAATACCAATTCCAAATGGAATTTCTGTTTCAACGGTGGATTTGAATTACAAATGATTCCCTTGCCGTTGCCAGGCAAGCAGGCATACCTGTGCAGTCTCAAATGTCCTCGTATCTCTTTCATAACACCTTTTCACCAGAGGCCCCGACGACGTCCACAATTCTTGGTTTGTCCATTTCAAACGAGAGCTATAGCACGAAACAAGCTGAAACCTATTCATTGGCGTGCAGACGCTGAATACATGGTGTAGTCTTTTAGTCCAGGACACCCAGCTCGCTCTGGCTCAGTCCAGAATAATCCAGTTCTAATCTACAGTACGTACAGTAAACAGCCTCAACATTTGTCAGCCTCCATTTGTACATGAGTTTTTAGTTTTCGTTTTTTTTTCTTCTTCTTCTTCTCACTTCTATATATTCTCTTTTAACAATGATAGTCAGCAGTATTTTTACATTGGAAATACATTTACTATACATTGAGTTGAACATTATATATTTTTTTGTTTCATAGACATCTTTAGTAAAAAACAAACAAAAACAAAACAAGAACAAAAGAAAATAAACGAGAAAAAGACAACTTTGATCTTTGACATTATTAATGATCTATTGTTGAACATCACATCATTATAAAAGTGCATTCCAGCTGAAAACTCAGCCATTTGCATTGTGACCTTTGAACCCCCGGGCCAAAGAGCCAACCACAGAGTCTCTGTTTTGTTGGCTCTTGGTGTTGTCCAAGACAACCCCTCTGGGTTCTGTGGAACAGCAGAGACACCTAAAGGAGCCTCTCTGTCCTTTATCAGCTCGGTTTGGAACCTCACTCCGAGATGAGCAGGGCACTTTTTGAAGAAAATAGCCGATCTACAAGCTCTCAACGCGTCGCGCTGCGACGCGCTGAGAGCTTGTAGATCGGCTATTTTCCGGTGGCGCGAGCCGCGCGACCCCGCACTCGTTGGCTACTGGAGATGCGGCGATGACGTGGATTTCGAAAACAAATTCTTTCAACGCAAAATGCTGCGTTCAAGATCAGGAGAGTTCAAGAAAAGAGCAATTCTCGCGTATACAGTATGGCATGGAGAGGAGAGGAGGGGGCATTTTGCATTTCTTTCACCATCAGTGAATGCTGCATTCATGGTCTGGAGAGGAGAGGGCAGTTGTTTTACAGACGGGGTAAACAAGGGCAGGGGCTGAAGCCCCCCTTTGATGTCTATGTGTGCACGTGTCTGGAGATGAGGTTCCGCTGCATGCGGCGAGCTCCGGGACAGGTCGGGACTGGGGGTGTGGTGTTACCTCATTTTTCTTCCCCCCCACACATCGTATCCAAAAAGTAAAGCTTATACAGTAGCCCAGAAAGCAAAACAGATGCAATATGGTGCGAAAGTTCATTTTAAGCCATTCAGCATGGGAACCCCTTTTGGTGTTTTTAAGCATTGTGTTGGGGGTCCCTAGAACAACATGTTTTCAGATGGGGGTCGACGGCCAATTACATACATTTTTGGGGTTCCCTCACATAGAAACATGGGGTTTTTCAGAAGACTGTTAGGATTTAGAAGGCATTTGTAGAATCGTCCTCGGGTCTAAATGGCTTAAATTGCTTATTTTAGTCAGCATGTGATAAGTTGTCTCATTGCCGGAAGTTGCAGCAGTACTGACACCCACGGTCAGGTGTTGAATGAAATGTTACTTTCCCACATCTGTTTTCCTTCTGGACTGACTTAACTTTTTGGTTATAGGAACTCTCCCGGAGCGGCAGGAGACGCAGGGAAAACGTCAGCTCGGAGCCGATGGCGCCGATGGTGGAGAGCGAGGTTCCAAACAGAGGTTCTACTCTGTTCTACTGAACAGCACCACGTCGACGGGCTGTACCGACGCTTCTCTGTTCCTTCCATAGAGCATTATAGTGGCCGGTGGTTTCTGGACCCACTGAACAGTTTTCAGTGGGTCCACTCCACACTCTGTGGAACATCAGGACTTGGGCAGTAAAGACTGTAGAGAGACTGTAGAGAATGGATCGGGTATGTCTCTAAAATCATGCAGACTTGGTCCTCAAGACTCCTCGAGAATCAGAGCAGAGCGTTGCATAAAAAAAACAAAAAGACCAAGATACCCAACAACACTGTAAAGCATCTGCTTCCCCCATAAAAGAGATAAAACGCTCAATAAAAGGAGAGATTTGTTTGGCTTCACTCCATAAAAGAGGATGAACTACTTTGCGGATGGGTTCACTGTCATAATTCACTGTGTACAATCAAAGCCTGGTAGCACTAATCAGTCTTTCTCGTGTGGGTGTGTGTGTGTGCGCGCGTGTGCGTGCGTCAGTCTTTGTAAACATAACCCTCAACAAAGCAGTTTGTGTGTGTGTGTGTGTGTGTGTGTGTTATCTGGGGGGGGGGGGGGTGTCATATCAAAGTGTTTGTTTTCCTTGCTGGTCTCTCAAAGGAGAGAGGATCTTTTGCGGGATTTAAATGATTCATCACGGTGTTCATTTTGAATGTGAATCATTCTAAATTATTTACGTCTCTGTCTCTGCAGACGGATGAAGAGACAGAAACAACAAACGATAGTTGTATTTTCCAAAACCACTTCTGACTCTCTAGATCTCTCTCTATTCTCCTCAATTTCGGACTGGAAGGCTTTCTTACCTTTATTTGTAGTTGTTACGTCCCATGCACCAAAGAGGTCCAGGTGTTATTTTATGCAAATGCATTATTGGCTATTTCCCCTACCATAAGCCTCGAATGGGGCTAATTCGCTTATTTCCATCGAAATAAGTGGTAAAGTGAGCCGCTTGGGATACTATTTACATTATATATACACAAGAAATAGATTTTCGAGCGATGGAAATAACCGAATTAGCACTAGAACCCAACGCCCCATTGAGGGCTTATGGTAGGGAAAATTTGCCGATAATGAGTTTTTGCACAAAATAACAGCTGGACCTCGTTGGTGAGGACGTAACATCTACAAATAAAGGTCTAGTCCGAAATGTATATAAATGTTTATCTCTGTCGCTCTGCATTTTCTTTGCCCCCTGAAACATTATACTACACTAGTTGCATGTCTCCATGGAGTTAGCATTAGGCTATACTCTAATAGATCCCTAGGTGTTTTGCATGTGTCTATGGAGTTAGCATTAGGCTATACTCTAATAGATCCCTAGGTGTTTTGCATGTCTCCATGGAGTTAGCATTAGGTTATACTCTAATAGATCCCTAGGTGTTTTGCATGTGTCTATGGAGTTAGCATTAGGCTATACTCTAATAGATCCCTAGGTGTTTTGTATGTCTCCATGGAGTTAGCATTAGGCTATACTCTAATAGATCCCTAGGTGTTTTGTATGTCTCCATGGAGTTAGCATTAGGTTATACTCTAATAGATCCCTAGGTGTTTTGTATGTCTCCATGGAGTTAGCATTAGGCTATACTCTAATAGATCCCTAGGTGTTTTGTACGTGTCTATGAAGTTAACATTACTCTAATAGACCCCCCAGGTGTTTTGTATGTGTCTATGGAGTTAACATTACTCTAATAGACCCTCAGGTGTGGTTTAAAATATTCAAATATGTCTTCCCTGTGTATTTTTGGTTTCTTCCTTAAAAGCCTTTGAGTCAAAAGGCCCAATCGAAATACACCACTTTTTGCAACATCATAACCCTAACCCCCCCCCCCCCCCCCCTTTTCCATTATCATACAACAGCTGTGGGCGAGGCTTACGTTCAGGTGGGTGGTGAAAACCTAATGAACTGATGGGTGTGACCCACATAAAAAAAAACATCATTTTAACACGTTCTGTTAGCTTTCTGTATATACACTCTATGGAGAAAATAATTCTTCCTCCTAGTATCCTCTTGATGATCATGTTTTGGCAGGGGGAACAGTCCCCCCAGCTGTCAACCAGATCTCGGTGCTCCACACAGGTTCTCCTTTCCATTTCCTGAACAGTAATGGCTCTGGACGTTCTGCCCAACATCGTATACGGTATTATTTACTGTATTGTTTGCGTTACTGTCGAGATGTCTCGGCTCAGGTTTTCATTCTCTACTGTAAATTGTCTGCGCATCTTGTCATTTCCCGCTCAGAAGCTGTCCGCCCTACGTCAGACACACACACACGAGCCGCGTCGCATACGTATACATACGTGTGTGTGTGTGTGTTTTGACAGACAGCATGAGAAGTATAACGCTGCATGTCCTCTCTCTCCTCTCCTGGTTTGTCATTCCACACGTGCGGTGTTGGGGAGGGGGGGGGAAGGGGAGGGGGGGGGGGGTCTCTGCTGGCTGGCTGCTCGGCTTGTCTCCCGCTGTCGTGTCCACAGCGTTTAACAAATCACCGCTCGCCGTCTCGCCCAGAGACGAGCAGAGCAGAGCGGAGCAGAGGGAGCGGAGGGAGCCACGGGCATTGTCTCAGTGTCTGTGCATCGCAGCAGCGAGCACCCATATCAGCGTTCCAACACGTATTGCTTTAAATTACATCAATCACTACTATACCCCCAACACTCTAACCCCCCCCCCCCCCCCCCCTTGCCCTCGCAACCTCTCATTCCCCCCCCCCCCCCCCTCCCCCGGCTCATTTCTCTCTGTCCCTTTTTATTACTTTGCCTCTTCATCTCTCTCTCCTTTAGCTTCTCTTCCCATTATTCCAGTTCTTCTGTCTGCCTTTTCATCATCCCTCCATCTCGGTGTCTCCATCCTCCTCCCTTTTTCTAACAAAATCCATTCTTTTCTCCATGTCTTTGATCTTTTCTTTTTTCCCCCCTGTGACATTTTTTTTTCGTTGGTCAATTTTGCTTTATCAATTCAATTCAATCTTTTATTTTTGCTTTATCTCTCTCTCTCTTTCTCCCTCTCTCTCTTCAGTCTTTCTCCTCATCCCTCTCTCTCTATCCCTCTCTCTCTCTCTCTCTCTCTCTCTCTCTCTCTTCAGTCTTTCTCCTCATCCCTCTCTCTCTATCCCTCTCTCTCTCTCTCTCTCTCTCTCTCTCTCTCTTCAGTCTTTCTCCTCACCCCTCTCTCTCTCTCTCTTCAGTCTTTCTCCTCATCTCTCTCTCCCTCTCCCTCTCTCTCTCTCTCTTCAGTCTTTCTCCTCATCTCTCTCTCCCTCTCCCTCTCCCTCTCTCTCTCTCTCTCTTCAGTCTTTCTCCTCATCCCTCTCTCTCTCTCTCTCTCTCTCTTCAGTCTTTCTCCTCACCCCTCTCTCTCTCTCTCTCTCTCTCTCTCTCTTCAGTCTTTCTCCTCACCCCTCTCTCTCTCTCTCTCTCTCTCTCTCTCTTCAGTCTTTCTCCTCACCCCTCTCTCCCTCTCTCTCTCTTCAGTCTTTCTCCTCATCCCTCTCTCCCCCTCTCTCCCCGTCCTCCTCCTCCTCCTCGTCCTCTTCCTCGTCCCCCTCCCCCTCCCCCCCTCTCCCTTTCCCCTTCCCCTTCTCCGTGAACAGCTGGGCCAGTTTGTGGAACTGTGGCCCCCACTCGTCCAGCCCCCCTCCCCACTCCCCCCCGCCCCCGTCCTTGTCCCCCTCGCTCTCCAGCGAGCTGAGGGACCCGGCCCGCGACCCGGTGCCCTCCAGGCCGTACACTTGCACCGAGTCGTACGGCGGCTGCGAGGGGTCGTAGGTCACCTGGGCCAGGCGCAGTCGCAGGAACTCGCCCACCCGCAGCGCCAGGGAGGGCCCCGCGCCGCCGGGGGGCCCCGGGTGGGGGGCCCCTCCCCTCCCCCCGTGCACCTCCATCCCCGGGACCCAGCCGGCCCCGAAGCCCATCACGCCCCCGTAGGCTCCCCTGGCCTGCCCCGGGAAGGGCAACATCTGGGGGGTCATATCCCTCCGGCCCACCACGTACCCGGCCAGACCCATGCGCTCGCGCCAGTCCCCGATGAACCCGCCCGCCCCGTCCGGGTAGAGGGACGGCGTCCTGCCGCCGCCGCCCTCCCTGCAGCCGTCGGGCCTCGCCACCACAAAGTTGCTGCCCATCTCCAGGCCGCCGCGCCCCAGGCTGGCCTCGCCCTTCAGGTAGAGGCGCCTGCTGGCCGGATGCTGCTGGCCGTCTGCGCAGACGCCCCCGTTCCCTCCTCCTCCTCCTCCGGGGCTGCAGGTGTCGGACTCCGCCTGCCCAGCAGAGCCTCCTCCTCCTCCTCCTCGTTTGGGGGACCCGGGGCCGGCGCGGGACGCCCTGCGCCCCGCCAGGGGGAGCGTGCCGGCGGCAGAGGAGTCGCAGGGCGGCGCCCAGCCCACGGCGGAGCCGGAGCGGGTCAGGACCAGCGTGGGCTCAGGACCGGAGCGGGTCAGGACCAGCGTGGGCTCAGGACCGGAGCGGGTCAGGACCAGCGTGGGCTCAGGACCGGAGCGGGTCAGGACCAGGGTGGGCTCAGGACCGGAGCGGGTCAGGACCAGGGTGGGCTCCCGCGGCGTCTCGGGCTGCACCTGCAGGGAACGGAGGAGGAGGAGGGGGGCAGCGGGAGGAGGAGGAGGGGGTTCAGTCCAGGACGACGGGGGGTGGGGGGGGCGGGGGTGAACGCAACGCCACTGTTTAGAGGGTTAGATTCCACGCCGACATGATGAGACCAGGTTCACGGATGACATGGGGGGGGGGGGGGGGGGTTGGGGGGGCAACGTAACAGACAGGTGGGAGGGAGGAGGGGGACGAGGTGAGGTGAGGATGCGTCGAGGCGCCCAAACAAACGTAAAAGGAACGTAATGAAGACGAAGAGACGATAAGAGGGAAGAGGGAGTTGTTCCGGAACAAAAGTGACAGAGAGAGAGAGAGAGAGTGAGAGAGAGAGAGAGAGAGAGAGAGAGAGAGAGAGAGACAGAGAGAGAGAGAGAGACAGTGGGGAGGGCGAGAGAAGCAGTAGAGGTTAATTGATCTCTAGAATGAGCTAACACTGCACTGCAGGGGTGGGGGGGATTGGGGGGGGGGTGCAGAACGGGAAAGCCGAGAAGATAAGACGTTAGAAAACTAAACATAAGAGTAGAAAATAAAGCCTTAATGCTCTGCTCGGTTTAAACCAAACATAGAAGGCTAAGAAAAAGAAAAACGACAGAAAATATTGTGGAAAAGGGAAGAATATGAATATATTGGCGTAACTATGGAGATGAGAAAATATGATTCCAGTGGTTATATGTCAGTGGTTTCCACACCTTTTCATGTCAAGGACCCCCAAATTGACACTAATTATCCCGCGGACACCCATTTGAAAATATATGCCAGAGACCCCCATGTCTGAAGTAAAATCAGACACAAGTAGCATGTGCTTAAATTCACATTTAGAATTTTTTTCAGAGAATTCTGAGATGAGATGAGAATGATGATGGATGATGGATGGATGATGATGGTCATGGAAGGGGAACATTCTGAAAGCTTCATGGGCTCAAAGATAATCAACTTCAAAATCGAAAAATAACGGTCAAAATGACCAAGCGGTTTAGGTTCTAAACAATTATTTGTAACACTTTTAAAACGTGTCAGTGTTCAGATTATAAACAGAAGAGCATGTTTAAATGCCATGATTGCATTGAGTCATCTGGCTACTCCTTCTCATTGTGAACAAGTACAGTAGCCTATTGCAGAGTACAGACTACAGTACTATGCATACCCTACCTGGCAGGTGAAAACAAGCCACAAGATTAGCATTTGATCTGCATGTATACAAGTGGACAGGCGACGCGGTCCACCCCCCACCTCCCCCCACCACCCCCGGGCCAGTTCATAGTACATACAAAGTCAATGCAAAGACGAGAATTGCACGAACGGTCGCGGCTCGACCTGGCGCGGTACAAACGGCGAATATATATATTCCATATAGAGTAATGATATATTCAGGTCTAATTCCTCATGGGGGCTCGAGCCTCTCATACAGCCCTCATAGTATAATCCCAGTGTATCCAGTTGTATCCTCAGTACTTGCTCAAACTTAATACTGTTTACATCGTGTTTTAAAATGTGAAAATGCATTGTAAATGTATTGGACGTACTGATACGGCTGGAGACATTACACTTGGAATACACTGTGAGAAGTTTATGAACGGATAACCTTTGGTTCTTCGTTCACCATGAAGGAACACGAGTAAAGAAACAAATCTCCGTGAAATCAGACTTCGATCGATTGGAGAAAACAAAAGTCATTTTGGGGGTGAGGTATTCCCTAATTGAACTCTGAAACCAAATGGAACACAATCCATTTGGTTTCAATCAGAGTTACAGGTCAATTTAGTTTTTCATTTGTTCACTCGATCAGTGACGTAGACTCTGTGGGGGCGGTGGGGCTCGAGCCCCCATGAGGAATTAGACCTGAATATATCATTACTCCATATGGAATATATATATTCGCCGTTTGTACCGCGCCAGGTCGAGCCGCGACCGTTCGTGCAATTCTCGTCTTTGCATTGACTTTGTATGTACTATGAACTGGCCCGGGGGTGGTGGGGGGTGGACGGCACTGGTTGAACAGACGTGTTGAACAGACGTGTTGAACAGACGTGTTGAACAGACGTGTTGAACAGCCGTGTTGAACAGACGTGTTGAACAGACGTGTTGAACAGCCGTGTTGAACAGCCGTGTTGAACAGACGTGTTGAACAGACGTGTTGAACAGACGTGTTGAACAGACGTGTTGAACAGACGTGTTGAACAGCCGTGTTGAACAGACGTGTTGAACAGACGTGTTGAACAGACGTGTTAAACAGACATGATGAACAGACGTGCTGAACAGACGTGTTGAACAGACGTGTTAAACAGACGTGTTAAACAGACGTGTTGAACAGACGTGTTAAACAGACGTGTTAAACAGACGTGTTGAACAGACGTGTTGAACAGACGTGTTGAACAGACGTGCTGAACTGCCGTGTTGAACAGACGTGTTGAACAGACGTGTTGAACAGACGTGTTGAACAGCCGTGTTGAACAGACGTGTTAGACAGACGTGTTGAACAGGCGTGTTGAACAGACGTGTTGAACAGACGTGTTGAACAGACGTGTTGAACAGACGTGTTGAACAGACGTGTTGAACAGCCGTGTTGAACAGACGTGTTGAACAGACGTGTTGAACAGACGTGTTGAACAGACGTGTTGAACAGACGTGTTGAACAGCCGTGTTGAACAGACGTGTTGAACAGACGTGTTGAACAGACGTGTTAAACAGACATGATGAACAGACGTGCTGAACAGACGTGTTGAACAGACGTGTTGAACAGACGTGTTGAACAGACGTGTTGAACAGACGTGCTGAACTGCCGTGTTGAACAGACGTGTTGAACAGACGTGTTGAACAGACGTGTTGAACAGCCGTGTTGAACAGACGTGTTAGACAGACGTGTTGAACAGGCGTGTTGAACAGACGTGTTGAACAGACGTGTTGAACAGACGTGTTGAACAGACGTGTTGAACAGACGTGTTGAACAGACGTGTTAGACAGACGTGTTGAACAGACGTGTCTTACCCAGTCCATCTCCTGGCTGTGGTTGGACTTGTCCTCCCCGCTGGCCTCAGTGCAGTTGCTCATGGCGCCTCCTCCTCTCTCCTGGCTGTTGCTGCTGGTCTGTGGCGTTCCTCCCCCGTCGGACGTGCTCACGCCACTCGGGGGCGCCGTCGTGCCGTCGCGGCTGCCCGCCCGGCTGCTAAGCTCCGTGGGGGGTCCTCCTCCGTGCGCGTACCCGGGGGGGTCCGTGGGCTGCTGCTGGGCGCCGCCGCCCCCCACCGCCATGGCCGCCTGGTTCTGGATGACCAGCGAGTGGTCGCGCTGCATGCGATACGCCAGCTCCGTCAGGACCGGCTCAAACGCCGCCCCGGCCCCTGGGGGCCCGCCGCGGCGCAGCACGGGTAAGGTGTGGCTGCTGTAGGACAGACGGCCGTACAGGGGTCCGCCTCCCCCGGGACCCCCCGAGGAGTACACGGGTCCACCTCCTCCCCCGGGACACCCCGCGGAGTAGTTGGGGTCCAGAGGCGGGTTCTGAGCCCAGCTGTAAGCGCTGCGGGCGTTGTCCTGGTTGTGATGTGCATAACGTCTGAAAGACAAACAACACCATGCGTTTAAGAAAGAAACCCTCTTTAAATCAGTGTTTCTTCATCTGTTTTAATCAGTTTGACATGCGTTAAAACTCCTTGGACGCCAGGGGGCGGTAGATGCCAGATGTATCAGCCGAAATCACATCATGAGCGAAGATTAAGGAACTTCACTTTTGGTGGAAGTGAAACTAATGGAGCTCCCCGGGCCGGCTCTGCGGAGGCCCAACGAGGCGTGCACGCGGGGTGGGTGTATATTTTTTGTTAAACACTCGGTTAACGCCAACCAATCAAATCTCGTTGAACAAAGGTAGATTAACCTCGTTTTCTCGGGCGTGGCATTGAAACCGTTTTAAGAAGCCATGTATTTATTTATTTATTTTGTTGCTAGACATCATTTGGGCTGATATTGTCTGTCATTTCCTTTACTGTCTAAATGCTGTAGCTAATGGAATAAATACACTGTGAGGACAACAACATAGTCTTTCTTGTATATTCTAAGGTTGTATGTACACTTGTTGCGAACCACTGATTAAATTACTCAAAAGGGAAACGCCCACACAGAGCCATCTCGGATCGAGTTAAATGTTAATCATGTGGTTTGCCGCTTTTATAAATGACTCAATTGTTTATGCGTCTCTCCATATGGCTATAGCCATGGCTTTAACCCGAATTAATTAATCAGCCCACATGTACAAACAGAGAAACATCAAAGCGAGGGCATACGACTCATTGATGTTGTATAGACAAACAGAAATGAGCTTAAAGCAGGAAAAGCGCCGCAAAGCTGTCCTCCAGGACTACAAGGCCTTACTGTCTGTCTGTGCATTTTGATCAGTGACTGATTCTGACCTGGGACTTCACAGCCCGATCAATTACGTAAGTGGATCAATTAAGTACCTGGGGGCGGGGGGGGGGGGGGGGGGGGGGGGATGAATGTGCTACAGCTGACGAGGGAGTTCACCCCCCCTCCCCCCCCCCCCATATTCCTTCCCCTTCACTGCGTTCTGAAGGACCTGCCAATTACATATGCCATGGTGTACAGTGTATACCAACTGACAAGCACTCATGCAATATTCATCTTCAACTCACACACACACACACACACACACACACACACACACACACACACACACACACACACACACACACACACACACACACACACACACACACACACACACACACACACACACACACTCTGTCCTTGAGCAAGACAATGAACCTCTAACTGATCCTAATGAGCAGGTTGGTGCCTTTCATGCATGTCCCCCGCTGTCGGGGTGTGTGTGTGTGTGTGTGTGTGTGTGTGTGTGTGTGTGTGTGTGTGTGTGTGTGTGTGTGTGTGTGTGTGTGTGTGTGTGTGTGTGTGTGTGTGTGTGTGTGCGCGCGCGCGCGCGCGTGTGTGTGTGTGTGATGAATGTGTGAAATACGCTGTAAAAGGCGTTTTGGAGAAAAGTGCGATATAAATGTATGATATAGGACAGAATTTTAAATTACCTCACGTTGTAAGATATTTAAATTACCTCACACTGACACATTATACATACAAGTTATTTAAATTACCTCACACTGATACATTATACATACAGGTTATTTAAATTACCTCACACTGACATATTGCATATAGATATTCGCACTTGCAGAACACTTGGAGAAATCGTGGGACAAACGTGCAAAGAAAATATAAATGTGATGTATATATTTATTTCTGTTTTGAGGTATTAACCAAATATCTTCTATTCTTTTTGTGTAGTTTCTGTGTTCAGGAAGTGAATGTGATTTTGTTTATTTATGTTTTTGGTGTCCCGTAAAGGATATAGGTCTTTTATGACAAGACACAAAGACAACTAAACTAGTTCATTTTTGGAACCATCAACTTCAGTTAAAACATTTGATGATGACCCAGGCCGTAGCGTAACGGTCTGGGCACCGGACTGGTAATCCAGTCGCAGTGTGCCGCGGGTTCGACTCCCGGACCCGACACGGCCTTTACTGCATGTCATCCCCCATCTCTCTCCCGTTTCCTGTCAGCCTACTGTCTGTCCCTTCAAAAACCAATAAAAGGCGTAAGCCGCAAAAAAATATCTTAAAAAAAAAAAAAAAAAAACATTTGATGATGAACTATGAACTGAAACTGAGCACGCATGGACGTCGCATCGCGTCACGGCACACACGCACACGCACACGCACGCGTTTCCTGCTGTCCAGGGTGAAGGTACAGCCTATCATAGCCCACTATACTCACACATTCCTGCTGTCCAGGGTGAAGGTATAGCCTATCATAGCCCACTGTCTATACTCACACGTTCCTGCTGTCCAGGGTGAAGGTATAGCCTATCATAGCCCACTGTCTATACTCACACGTTCCTGCTGTCCAGGGTGCGGTAGCCGCGCGCAGAGCGCGTGCTGCAGGGGGCGCTCTGCAGCGCGGCGATGTCGAAGGCGGCCGTGTCGGCCTCACCGCCGCCCTCGTCGTCGTACGTGATGATGTTCTCGCGCACGTCGTCCTCCTCCAGCGGCGACAGAGAGTCTCGCTTCTGACGGCGCAGGGAGAGGGACAGCCCGCTGACCGCTACGTAGAGGGACGGAGAACAGAGCAGTTTGTTTAATGGGAGAGGGACAGCCCGCTGACCGCTACGTAGAGGGATGGAGAACAGAGCAGTTTGTTTAATGTGAGAGGGACAGCCTGCTGACCGCTACGTAGAGGGATGGAGAACAGAGCAGTTTGTTTAACGTGAGAGGGACAGCCCGCTGACCGCTACGTAGAGGGACGGAGAACAGAGCAGTTTGTTTAATGTGAGAGGGACAGCCCGCTGACCGCTACGTAGAGGGATGGAGAACAGAGCAGTTTGTTTAATGTGAGAGGGACAGCCCGCTGACCGCTACGTAGAGGGACGGAGAACAGAGCAGTTTGTTTAATGTGAGAGGGACAGCCCGCTGACCGCTACGTAGAGGGACGGAGAACAGAGCAGTTTGTTTAATGTGAGAGGGACAGCCCGCTGACCGCTACGTAGAGGGATGGAGAACAGAGCAGTTTGTTTAATGTGAGAGGGACAGCCCGCTGACCGCTACGTAGAGGGACGGAGAACAGAGCAGTTTGTTTAATGTGAGAGGGACAGCCCGCTGACCGCTACGTAGAGGGATGGAGAACAGAGCACTTTGTTTAATGTGAGAGGGACAGCCCACTGACCGCTACGTAGAGGGATGGAGAACAGAGCAGGTTGTTTAATGTCAGGGAGAGGGACAGCCCACTGACCGCTACGTAGAGGGATGGAGAACAGAGCAGTTTGTTTAATGTCAGGGAGAGGGACAGCCTGCTGACCGCTACGTAGAGGGATGGAGAACAGAGCAGTTTGTTTAATGGGAGAGGGACAGCCCGCTGACCGCTACGTAGAGGGATGGAGAACAGAGCAGTTTGTTTAATGTCAGGGAGAGGGACAGCCCACTGACCGCTACGTAGAGGGATGGAGAACAGAGCAGTTTGTTTAATGTGAGAGGGACAGCCCGCTGACCGCTACGTAGAGGGATGGAGAACAGAGCAGTTTGTTTAATGGGAGAGGGACAGCCCACTGACTGCTACGTAGAGGGATGGAGAACAGAGCAGTTTGTTTAATGTCAGGGAGAGGGACAGCCCACTGACCGCTACGTAGAGGGATGGAGAACAGAGCAGTTTGTTTAATGTGAGAGGGACAGCCCGCTGACCGCTACGTAGAGGGATGGAGAACAGAGCAGTTTGTTTAATGGGAGAGGGACAGGCCGCTGACCGCTACGTAGAGGGACGGAGAACAGAGCAGTTTGTTTAATGTGAGAGGGACAGCCTGCTGACCGCTACGTAGAGGGATGGAGAACAGAGCAGTTTGTTTAATGGGAGAGGGACAGCCCACTGACCGCTACGTAGAGGGATGGAGAACAGAGCAGTTTGTTTAATGTGAGAGGGACAGCCCACTGACCGCTACGTAGAGGGATGGAGAACAGAGCAGTTTGTTTAATGTGAGAGGGACAGCCTGCTGACCGCTACGTAGAGGGATGGAGAACAGAGCAGTTTGTTTAATGGGAGAGGGACAGCCCGCTGACCGCTACGTAGAGGGACGGAGAATAGAGCAGTTTGTTTAATGTCGCGGTGGCTGACGGGACAAAACTCCTACTAAAACAGACTTTCTTTCCATGTCAAGGTTCTGCATCTTTTTCCTGATGGCATGAGGTTCTGTACTGACAGGTTTCTGTTAGGCATTGACAGTATGTTGTATAGAAACATGAAAAAAGTACATGTTCCAGGGACAGTCGCTGACCGCTACGTAGAGGGATGGAGAATAGGGTTGTGATTGTTATACAGAATCGTCTAATCGCAGTTATTTGAGATAATCGTAATTTATTTTGTCATAATAATCACCGTAATCGCTGATTCGTTTACATGTTGAAAGATGTTCGTACATAAAATAATTGCGTTAACGGCAGATCTACAAGCTTACAACTTCAGTTAAAACAGTTGAACATGCTAAACCCGCCTTTTGTTTTATGTTTTTAATTCGTCGTTTTTTTTTTTATCACTTTTTTTTAAGACATAAGAGGTTTCCCTCTGACATCGTGAAGAGAATGACGCCTTAAGATGACTTAACCAGAAATCGACCTATCACTGGCTTGCAAGGGCTTCTGGGAAACTGAGGCCCAATGCATTGCCTACGGTGCATGTAAGCTGCTTCCAAGGTTCGAGGTTCAAGGTCTTTATTAATGTCCCAGAAGGTCAATTAGGTTTACAGCAAGAGTAGTGGTTTAAAACATACAAACAATACAGGACAACAACAGACATGAGACACCATAGCATAAACAGAGGTCTGGGCGCATCTAGTGCAAGTATAGAATCAAAGATAAAAAATAAAAAAGGCTACATTCAGAAAAAGTGCTAAAGGATATAAAGTGCCGGCATAAAGTGCTTGTTTCAACATTGTCATCATCACATTACATGATACTGGCGGCGTTGACTGCACAAATCGAGGCAGGGACATATAGGAGTGCTTATATCTGTTATTTTTTACAGCGGGGGCACCCAGACCCAATGGCAACAGCCTGTACTGTGACTCGAGTGGGTGGGCATTATCCCTGGCCTTCATGAGCAGCTTTTCAGTTTTCACAATACTTCTAAGAGATAACAGAATGTATACATAGGCACTGTAAAACAGTTTCATCAGGTCTCTGTCAACATTAAATCTGGCCAATTTCCTTAGGCAGAAAAGGCGTTGCTGGCCCTTCTTACACAGCATGTCAGTGTTTACATCAAATTTCTATTTGCTGTCAATAATCATGCCCAGGTATTTATAACTGGGTACGATTTCCACTGGCTGGCCACAGATATCAGTGTTCTGGGTGGGATGGGGACCACGTCTGAAGTCAATACAGTCCTGCTTGATCTGTTCCTTGTTATGTTCGGCATCGCTGCGGTGGTGGAACACAAACCATGGGACTATATCCATGGATTTTCATGGATTGGAGTTACAATAAGTGACGCCGTCATTCTTAGGTTAGTGTAAACACCGGCAGGGAACGGGAGTTAGATATTGTTTTTTATAACTCAGTAAAATGCGTTAATTGTCGTATCTGCCCTGTGCACCTTTTCATTACCAAGCCTAAAAGGAAACCAGATGTTACTCTTTCTTTCCAATGCCAAAAACACAATTAAATCGTTATAATCGCAATTATTTGTGTCTGCTAAATGCCTCCTCCATCCATCCTCCTTATTCTGTTCCAAAAACATTATTAGTCTGAGTGGATGATAAAATTACCAAATGTTTTTCTTCTTTTTTTAAAGTGAAATATCCCTTTAAGTAAAAGTATCAATACTGCAATGTAAGAAATTGCAAGTTCAAAGTCTGCAGGGAAGGTGCACACGTAGACATCAAAGGGGGTTTTCAAAAAATTATAAAACGTATTAAAAAGTCAATCGAAAAATAGCAGATCGGCTATTTTCAAATGGCCAAAATGTATGCAGAGCTGAAGTGGTTCATGCATTGATTAGTAAATAATAATAATTAAAATCTAACGTAACTAAAGTTGTCAAACAATTGTAGTGGAGTACTGTATAATATTTGTCTCTGTGGTGTAGCCAAGTGGAGTATAGAAGTAAAATAAAAGTACTTCTAATGTGTACTTAATTAAGTACAGTACTTGAGTAAATGTATACTCAGTTACTTTACACCACTGTGGATAAGTGGATGGCCTCTGTAAAATCTGAATCCCCCCCACCGCCCCCC
This sequence comes from Protomyctophum parallelum, assembly GCF_964188405.1. Classification (NCBI taxonomy): domain Eukaryota; kingdom Metazoa; phylum Chordata; class Actinopteri; order Myctophiformes; family Myctophidae; genus Protomyctophum; species Protomyctophum parallelum. The sequence continues at coordinate 10,089,324 of NC_139709.1, forward strand.
CCCCCCCCCCCCCCCCCCCTTTCCCCTCACTGTATATGTATCTTTTCCCTTTTTGCTTCCTATATGATGAATTCCTGTTCTGTTCTTTAACTACATAGAAGTGTCTATTTGTATGTCTCTAAATGTTTTGATGAATTGAACAATCGGGGTGGGATGATATAGGGGTGATATAGGGTAGTTGTACAGACATATGGATGCATGGATGGATGGTGGGGGTGATATAGGGTAGTTGTACAGACATACAGTATATGGATGGATGGTGGGACGGATGGATGGAGAGATGAAGGAAGGAAAGCTGGAGGAGGATGTGAAGATGGGGTTGGAGGAAAAAGCAGAGGAACGAAGTAGGTTAGAGGAAAAAGGGGGTGCGTGCCGTGCGGGGAGGAGGAGAAGTTTGAAAAGACAGAGTTAACTGATGTGAGGAAAAAAAAAACAGAGGTAGCCAAACACGGTTCAGGAAAGTTTGGAGATGCAGAAACATGCAGGCGGTGAGGAGGGTTTAGAGAGAGAGATGAGAGGAAACCAAACCAAACAAAAATCAGAAGAGGCCCAGGATTACAGCGCTGGTAAATACTGTATGATATCTACGGGCTGCACGCTTTCCCAGTGTGTAACTGACTTTGAGCCTGAGGCCAGGCACATGTTGGACGTTGCTATTCTCCCGTGGCTCTCCCTCTCTCTCATCGTTTGACCTGGCGCTCTGGGCACACCACCAAAACCTCCAGCTCTCTGGCATCCTTCAAACAAGTCATAGTACATACGCTCCAACTTCAGACACACACACAGCTTTTGATTTTCGATATACTCCAACTGTGCCTGAGTTAGAGATTTTCACTTTTTGTTCTTTACAAGATTCGTTTTTTCATTTCTATTGGGCAGATGTCCAGAATATCACACACACACACACACACACACACACACACACACACACACACACACACACACACACAATAACTACAGAATACATCCACTCCACAGCAATAGAGCACCGAAGTCCTGACTTAACTCGCTCATCCCTTCGATTCCCCTGGTTCGCGGAAGTAATTTCTCTATGGAGAATAGAATAACATGGGGTGATCTTAATATCGTCTACTATAAGCGTTGTGGTCCAAAAATAAACAAGCTGTCTCTGCGTTATTGTCAGGGAGGTGTCTCTGTATCGTTTGCAACAGTCAGTCACTCATATATGATACAGTCTGCTTCTAGCGAAAATGTAACTAATTCAGTAGCAGTAACATTAGCGTTTTCTCTCAGTCAGTTGATTCTTCATATCCATATGAGTGAAGCGGCCGGGGTGACATGTTTATTTTTCAAACACAGTTCTTATATGAAGCAATCTAAAAATCTTCCTATGGCGATTTCAATGCAACTACAAAAATACATGAACCTGGGGACCGACGCCCTCTACTGAAAGTGACGTCAGATTTCGGTGCTCTATCTGACCTATTGCTACAGAACCCCCGGGGGGGAAGAGAAGAGAGAATCAATTCAAAACTAAATACCCCAAAGCTGAAACAGAAATGCAAATGAACCAACGCTGATGTGTCTGTGTTGTCAACGAGGAATAATGAGAGCACCGCTTTGCAAAAAACTAAATATCCCGTAAAACTGGGCCGTTGTCAGTGCAGCCCCAAATTTACAGCCAAAGTGTAACCGCTTTATCACGCACAGAATAGACGACCAATTAATTACAAAAGCACCTAGACGACATCGCTTGTCAATTCACAGAGCACGGCGAAAAACAACACGTTGGTTTAAAGTAACGAGTGACAACAGAGAAACTCATGTTATGGCATCCAAGGCAAGAACTTCTCCAGTATATACTTTAAGAACAGTTGGATCACATGCAAATCCACCTCATTCATGTCAGTTTACGTTTCCAGTGTCTCTCCAAATATACAATAATACAGTACATCATGCTGGGGGAAGGGAGGTGCTAAAAGAGAAGAGATCGCATAGGACAAAAAAAACAAAAAAAAAACACATTTTCGAGTATTGCAAGTTCAAGTTCTGGTGGGTTATTGACAACCATGTATGGAATCGATTGACATACAGTACTGTGTGCAGGCGATTCACTCTTCCGAGGAGCTTTGGAGACCAAGCAAGGACCTGGTAGACCCAGTTAGAGGGGCAGGTGCTCAAGTGAAAAAAAAGGGCACCTTTCATGTGCAGCGCATGGAACCCACCGGTTGCCTAAATAGTGTGAGATTTATAGATTTATAGCCTAAATAATATATTAGAAGCTTTTTTTATCAAGAATTGATCAATGTCACCAATGGTCCACATACTGTAGAATGTATACTGTATACAAAAGGTCACATTGCCAAAAGGGCAGGGGTGCGATGGTGTCTTGAACATTCAGTTGACCTTTTGTACCAGGGACACTGTGCTGTGTAAAGTGCTGTGTAAATATGCGGTGGGGGAGGAGGGGTCAGGGGTCATGGGTCATGGACTGCTTCAATACTCCCAACACAACCCTCATATGGTTACGTTTGGTGGTCCAACACAGCAGTGCTGAATGCTGAATACACTGAGATATTGACCACGGCAGCGGCAGCACTATGTTATACTTTGTTGTCGTACCATGGTGTGTCACCCAGTGTCAATAGATTAGTAGCCTCGGAAACCCAGACGTTATAGATTAAGTAGTTATTTTCGCTTTTCTGAATGTTTGGCGATGATGACGTGCAAAATACCCTTGTCCACAACTCAATATACACTGGACATACGGAGGAGCAACTCACGATGCTTCACATTTTACAATAGAACACATTGAAAAGAGGCATAAAGCCTTTAAAAAAAAACATGACAAGAGTAAAGAGAGCATGCAGACAACATTGGCAGGAGAAAGTGCTGATGCATTCAAAGTGCAATATAGATAAAGTGCTATTCATCTCTCACTAGGGATGTTGGCCTTGGGGCCAATATATCAGGTTCCTTCCTCCTCTTTCAATGAAGGTATGACAGTGTCTATAATAATAATATATAATAATATAGGTAAATGGTATTCACTTTTCTTATGTTGATTTTTACAAACAATTCTGCCACTGCACAGTGCACAACACATTATGTGTAACGAGTCGGTGTCGGCTACTCCACACCCTTGCATCAGTCAGTGCAGGGAGAGGGAGGCTGTTTACTGAATAGGGGGTATATCATCACAGCCATACTTCAGACAACCTTGTATTTGACCCGTTTCTTTGATCAAATAGAATGCGGGGCGAGCTGCCTCTTTCAATTTGCTCCACACTGTTGAATTGTGTTAAATTGAGACAACATTCTTTGACCCAAGTAAAACTGCGTTGGAAACGAGTAAAAGTATTCCCACGTAAACCGGTGGAATTTATACTTTCAGTTCAGGGGGAAAATAAGATTTATTAGCAATTGTGGCTTTCCTCTGCCTATACCACACTACAGCAGAACCGTTTTACAGAGTGCCCTGCAGGCACTGTACAAGGAAGTACTTCATTACTTCTAGGAAATAGAAGTGTCCCTGGGCAAGATGACAATGGAGTCTGGCAAACACTATACTGTGCAACAACTCGGGGGGAGAAAAACAAGATGCTTCCCAGATCATTTTCACCAGAACCCAAACTCCTGCAGTTCTGATTTCACCTTACAGGGATATTTATCTATCATTACCCACTGCAGTCCACTGGATCAGCCATTGTTTAAATAAACAATGCATCATGCTGACAGGCTGAGTTTGTCCACCATCCTGTCTGTTGCCCTGCATGCTGTCTCTCTCTCTGTTCTATCCTGTCTGTTGCCTTCATGCTGTCTCTCTCTCTGTTCTATCCTGTCTGTTGCCTCCATGCTGTCTCTCTCTCTGTTCTATCCTGTCTGTTGCCTTCATGCTGTCTCTCTCTCTGTTCTATCCTGTCTGTTGCCTCCATGCTGTCTCTCTCTGTTCTATCCTGTCTGTTGCCTCCATGCTGTCTCTCTCTCTGTTCTATCCTGTCTGTTGTCTCCATGCTGTCTCTCTCTCTGTTCTATCCTGTCTGTTGTCTCCATGCTGTCTCTCTCTCTGTTCTATCCTGTCTGTTGCCTTCATGCTGTCTCTCTCTCTGTTCTATCCTGTCTGTTGCCTCCATGCTGTCTGTCTCTGTTCTATCCTGTCTGTTGCCTCCATGCTGTCTGTCTCTGTTCTATCCTGTCTGTTGCCTCCATGCTGTCTCTCTCTCTGTTCTATCCTGTCTGTTGCCTCCATGCTGTCTCTCTCTCTGTTCTATCCTGTCTGTTGCCTCCATGCTGTCTCTCTCTCTGTTCTATCCTGTCTGTTGCCTCCATGCTGTCTCTCTCTCTGTTCTATCCTGTCTGTTGCCTCCATGCTGTCTCTCTCTCTGTTCTATCCTGTCTGTTGCCTCCATGCTGTCTCTCTCTCTGTTCTATCCTGTCTGTTGCCTGCATGCTGTCTCTCTCTCTGTTCTATCCTGTCTGTTGCCTCCATGCTGTCTCTCTCTGTTCTATCCTGTCTGTTGCCTCCATGCTGTCTCTCTCTGTTCTATCCTGTCTGTTGCCTACATGCTGTCTCTCTCTCTCTGTTCTATCCTGTCTGTTGCCTCCATGCTGTCTCTCTCTCTGTTCTATCCTGTCTGTTGCCTCCATGCTGTCTCTCTGTTCTATCCTGTCTGTTGCCTCCATGCTGTCTCTCTCTGTTCTATCCTGTCTGTTGCCTACATGCTGTCTCTCTCTCTCTGTTCTATCCTGTCTGTTGCCTTCATGCTGTCTCTCTCTCTGTTCTATCCTGTCTGTTGCCTCCATGCTGTCTCTCTCTGTTCTAACCTGTCTGTTGCCTCCATGCTGTCTCTCTCTCTGTTCTATCCTGTCTGTTGCCTCCATGCTGTCTCTCTCTCTGTTCTATCCTGTCTGTTGCCCTGCATGCTGTCTCTCTCTCTGTTCTATCCTGTCTGTTGCCTCCATGCTGTCTCTCTCTCTGTTCTATCCTGTCTGTTGCCTTCATGCTGTCTCTCTCTCTGTTCTATCCTGTCTGTTACCTCCATGCTGTCTGTCTCTGTTCTATCCTGTCTGTTGCCTCCATGCTGTCTCTCTCTCTGTTCTATCCTGTCTGTTGCCTCCATGCTGTCTCTCTCTCTGTTCTATCCTGTCTGTTGCCTCCATGCTGTCTCTCTCTCTGTTCTATCCTGTCTGTTGCCTCCATGCTGTCTCTCTCTCTGTTCTATCCTGTCTGTTGCCTCCATGCTGTCTGTCTCTCTGTTCTATCCTGTCTGTTACCTCCATGCTGTCTGTCTCTGTTCTATCCTGTCTGTTGCCTCCATGCTGTCTCTCTCTCTGTTCTATCCTGTCTGTTGCCTCCATGCTGTCTCTCTCTCTGTTCTATCCTGTCTGTTGCCTCCATGCTGTCTCTCTCTCTGTTCTATCCTGTCTGTTGCCTCCATGCTGTCTCTCTCTCTGTTCTATCCTGTCTGTTGCCTCCATGCTGTCTCTCTCTCTGTTCTATCCTGTCTGTTGCCTCCATGCTGTCTGTCTCTCTCTGTTCTATCCTGTCTGTTGCCTCCATGCTGTCTCTCTCTCTGTTCTATCCTGTCTGTTGCCTCCATGCTGTCTCTCTCTCTGTTCTATCCTGTCTGTTGCCTCCATGCTGTCTCTCTCTCTGTTCTATCCTGTCTGTTGCCCTTCATGCTGTCTCTCTCTCTGTTCTATCCTGTCTGTTGCCTCCATGCTGTCTCTCTCTCTGTTCTATCCTGTCTGTTGCCTCCATGCTGTCTCTCTCTCTGTTCTATCCTGTCTGTTGCCTCCATGCTGTCTCTCTCTCTCTGTTCTATCCTGTCTGTTGCCTCCATGCTGTCTCTCTCTCTGTTCTATCCTGTCTGTTGCCTTCATGCTGTCTCTCTCTCTGTTCTATCCTGTCTGTTGCCTCCATGCTGTCTCTCTCTCTGTTCTATCCTGTCTGTTGCCTTCATGCTGTCTCTCTCTCTGTTCTATCCTGTCTGTTGCCTTCATGCTGTCTCTCTCTCTGTTCTATCCTGTCTGTTGCCTCCATGCTGTCTCTCTCTCTGTTCTATCCTGTCTGTTGCCTTCATGCTGTCTCTCTCTCTGTTCTATCCTGTCTGTTGCCTTCATGCTGTCTCTCTCTGTTCTATCCTGTCTGTTGCCTCCATGCTGTCTCTCTATGTTCTATCCTGTCTGTTGCCTCCATGCTGTCTGTCTCTGTTCTATCCTGTCTGTTGCCTCCATGCTGTCTGTCTCTGTTCTATCCTGTCTGTTACCTCCATGCTGTCTCTCTCTGTTCTATCCTGTCTGTTGCCTCCATGCTGTCTGTCTCTGTTCTATCCTGTCTGTTGCCTGCATGCTGTCTCTCTCTGTTCTATCCTGTCTGTTGCCTTCATGCTGTCTCTCTCTGTTCTATCCTGTCTGTTGCCCTGCATGCTGTCTCTCTCTCTGTTCTATCCTGTCTGTTGCCTTCATGCTGTCTCTCTCTCTGTTCTATCCTGTCTGTTGCCTTCATGCTGTCTCTCTCTCTCTGTTCTATCCTGTCTGTTGCCTTCATGCTGTCTCTCTCTCTGTTCTATCCTGTCTGTTGCCTCCATACTGTCTCTCTCTCTGTTCTATCCTGTCTGTTGCCCTTCATGCTGTCTCTCTCTCTGTTCTATCCTGTCTGTTGCCTCCATGCTGTCTCTCTCTCTGTTCTATCCTGTCTGTTGCCTCCATGCTGTCTCTCTCTCTGTTCTATCCTGTCTGTTGCCTCCATGCTGTCTCTCTCTCTGTTCTATCCTGTCTGTTGCCCTGCATGCTGTCTCTCTCTCTGTTCTATCCTGTCTGTTGCCTCCATGCTGTCTCTCTCTCTGTTCTATCCTGTCTGTTGCCTTCATGCTGTCTCTCTCTCTGTTCTATCCTGTCTGTTACCTCCATGCTGTCTGTCTCTGTTCTATCCTGTCTGTTGCCTCCATGCTGTCTCTCTCTCTGTTCTATCCTGTCTGTTGCCTCCATGCTGTCTCTCTCTCTGTTCTATCCTGTCTGTTGCCTCCATGCTGTCTCTCTCTCTGTTCTATCCTGTCTGTTGCCTCCATGCTGTCTCTCTCTCTGTTCTATCCTGTCTGTTGCCTCCATGCTGTCTGTCTCTCTGTTCTATCCTGTCTGTTACCTCCATGCTGTCTGTCTCTGTTCTATCCTGTCTGTTGCCTCCATGCTGTCTCTCTCTCTGTTCTATCCTGTCTGTTGCCTCCATGCTGTCTCTCTCTCTGTTCTATCCTGTCTGTTGCCTCCATGCTGTCTCTCTCTCTGTTCTATCCTGTCTGTTGCCTCCATGCTGTCTCTCTCTCTGTTCTATCCTGTCTGTTGCCTCCATGCTGTCTCTCTCTCTGTTCTATCCTGTCTGTTGCCTCCATGCTGTCTGTCTCTCTCTGTTCTATCCTGTCTGTTGCCTCCATGCTGTCTCTCTCTCTGTTCTATCCTGTCTGTTGCCTCCATGCTGTCTCTCTCTCTGTTCTATCCTGTCTGTTGCCTCCATGCTGTCTCTCTCTCTGTTCTATCCTGTCTGTTGCCCTTCATGCTGTCTCTCTCTCTGTTCTATCCTGTCTGTTGCCTCCATGCTGTCTCTCTCTCTGTTCTATCCTGTCTGTTGCCTCCATGCTGTCTCTCTCTCTGTTCTATCCTGTCTGTTGCCTCCATGCTGTCTCTCTCTCTGTTCTATCCTGTCTGTTGCCTTCATGCTGTCTCTCTCTCTGTTCTATCCTGTCTGTTGCCTTCATGCTGTCTCTCTCTCTGTTCTATCCTGTCTGTTGCCTCCATGCTGTCTCTCTCTCTGTTCTATCCTGTCTGTTGCCTTCATGCTGTCTCTCTCTCTGTTCTATCCTGTCTGTTGCCTTCATGCTGTCTCTCTCTGTTCTATCCTGTCTGTTGCCTCCATGCTGTCTCTCTATGTTCTATCCTGTCTGTTGCCTCCATGCTGTCTGTCTCTGTTCTATCCTGTCTGTTGCCTCCATGCTGTCTGTCTCTGTTCTATCCTGTCTGTTACCTCCATGCTGTCTCTCTCTGTTCTATCCTGTCTGTTGCCTCCATGCTGTCTGTCTCTGTTCTATCCTGTCTGTTGCCTGCATGCTGTCTCTCTCTGTTCTATCCTGTCTGTTGCCTTCATGCTGTCTCTCTCTGTTCTATCCTGTCTGTTGCCCTGCATGCTGTCTCTCTCTCTGTTCTATCCTGTCTGTTGCCTTCATGCTGTCTCTCTCTCTGTTCTATCCTGTCTGTTGCCTTCATGCTGTCTCTCTCTCTCTGTTCTATCCTGTCTGTTGCCTTCATGCTGTCTCTCTCTCTGTTCTATCCTGTCTGTTGCCTCCATACTGTCTCTCTCTCTGTTCTATCCTGTCTGTTGCCCTTCATGCTGTCTCTCTCTCTGTTCTATCCTGTCTGTTGCCTCCATGCTGTCTCTCTCTCTGTTCTATCCTGTCTGTTGCCTCCATGCTGTCTCTCTCTCTGTTCTATCCTGTCTGTTGCCTCCATGCTGTCTCTCTCTGTTCTATCCTGTCTGTTGCCTCCATGCTGTCTCTCTCTCTGTTCTATCCTGTCTGTTGCCTCCATGCTGTCTCTCTCTGTTCTATCCTGTCTGTTGCCTCCATGCTGTCTCTCTCTCTGTTCTATCCTGTCTGTTGCCTCCATACTGTCTCTCTCTCTGTTCTATCCTGTCTGTTGCCCTTCATGCTGTCTCTCTCTCTGTTCTATCCTGTCTGTTGCCTCCATGCTGTCTCTCTCTCTGTTCTATCCTGTCTGTTGCCTCCATGCTGTCTCTCTCTCTGTTCTATCCTGTCTGTTGCCTCCATGCTGTCTCTCTCTCTGTTCTATCCTGTCTGTTGCCCTGCATGCTGTCTCTCTCTCTGTTCTATCCTGTCTGTTGCCTCCATGCTGTCTCTCTCTCTGTTCTATCCTGTCTGTTGCCTCCATGCTGTCTGTCTCTGTTCTATCCTGTCTGTTGCCTCCATGCTGTCTCTCTCTCTGTTCTATCCTGTCTGTTGCCTCCATGCTGTCTCTCTCTCTGTTCTATCCTGTCTGTTGCCTTCATGCTGTCTGTCTCTGTTCTATCCTGTCTGTTGCCTCCATGCTGTCTGTCTCTGTTCTATCCTGTCTGTTGCCTGCATGCTGTCTCTCTCTCTGTTCTATCCTGTCTGTTGCCTCCATGCTGTCTCTCTCTGTTCTATCCTGTCTGTTGCCTTCATGCTGTCTCTCTCTGTTCTATCCTGTCTGTTGCCCTGCATGCTGTCTCTCTCTCTGTTCTATCCTGTCTGTTGCCTTCATGCTGTCTCTCTCTCTGTTCTATCCTGTCTGTTGCCTTCATGCTGTCTCTCTCTCTGTTCTATCCTGTCTGTTGCCTTCATGCTGTCTCTCTCTCTGTTCTATCCTGTCTGTTGCCTTCATGCTGTCTCTCTCTGTTCTATCCTGTCTGTTGCCCTTCATGCTGTCTCTCTCTCTGTTCTATCCTGTCTGTTGCCTCCATGCTGTCTCTCTCTCTGTTCTATCCTGTCTGTTGCCTCCATGCTGTCTCTCTCTCTGTTCTATCCTGTCTGTTGCCTTCATGCTGTCTCTCTCTCTGTTCTATCCTGTCTGTTGCCTTCATGCTGTCTCTCTCTCTGTTCTATCCTGTCTGTTGCCTCCATGCTGTCTCTCTCTCTGTTCTATCCTGTCTGTTGCCTTCATGCTGTCTCTCTCTCTGTTCTATCCTGTCTGTTGCCTTCATGCTGTCTCTCTCTCTGTTCTATCCTGTCTGTTGCCTCCATGCTGTCTCTCTCTCTGTTCTATCCTGTCTGTTGCCTCCATGCTGTCTCTCTCTCTGTTCTATCCTGTCTGTTGCCTCCATGCTGTCTCTCTCTCTGTTCTATCCTGTCTGTTGCCTCCATGCTGTCTCTCTCTCTGTTCTATCCTGTCTGTTGCCTCCATGCTGTCTGTCTCTCTCTGTTCTATCCTGTCTGTTGCCTCCATGCTGTCTCTCTCTGTTCTATCCTGTCTGTTGCCTCCATGCTGTCTCTCTCTGTTCTATCCTGTCTGTTGCCTCCATGCTGTCTCTCTCTCTGTTCTATCCTGTCTGTTGCCTCCATGCTGTCTGTCTCTCTCTGTTCTATCCTGTCTGTTGCCTCCATGCTGTCTCTCTCTGTTCTATCCTGTCTGTTGCCTCCATGCTGTCTCTCTCTGTTCTATCCTGTCTGTTGCCTTCATGCTGTCTCTCTCTCTGTTCTATCCTGTCTGTTGCCTTCATGCTGTCTCTCTCTGTTCTATCCTGTCTGTTGCCTTCATGCTGTCTCTCTCTCTGTTCTATCCTGTCTGTTGCCTTCATGCTGTCTCTCTCTCTGTTCTATCCTGTCTGTTGCCTCCATGCTGTCTCTCTCTCTGTTCTATCCTGTCTGTTGCCTCCATGCTGTCTGTCTCTCTCTGTTCTATCCTGTCTGTTGCCTCCATGCTGTCTCTCTCTCTGTTCTATCCTGTCTGTTGCCTCCATGCTGTCTCTCTCTCTCTGTTCTATCCTGTCTGTTGGCTGCATGCTGTCTCTCTCTCTGTTCTATCCTGTCTGTTGCCTCCATGCTGTCTGTCTCTGTTCTATCCTGTCTGTTGCCCTGCATGCTGTCTCTCTCTCTGTTCTATCCTGTCTGTTGGCTGCATGCTGTCTCTCTCTCTGTTCTATCCTGTCTGTTGCCTCCATGCTGTCTGTCTCTGTTCTATCCTGTCTGTTGCCTCCATGCTGTCTGTCTCTGTTCTATCCTGTCTGTTGCCTCCATGCTGTCTGTCTCTGTTCTATCCTGTCTGTTGCCTTCATGCTGTCTCTCTCTCTGTTCTATCCTGTCTGTTGCCTCCATGCTGTCTCTCTCTCTGTTCTATCCTGTCTGTTGCCCTGCATGCTGTCTCTCTCTCTGTTCTATCCTGTCTGTTGCCTCCATGCTCTCTCTCTCTCTGTTCTATCCTGTCTGTTGCCTCCATGCTGTCTCTCTCTGTTCTATCCTGTCTGTTGCCTCCATGTTGTCTCTCTCTCTGTTCTATCCTGTCTGTTGCCCTGCATGCTGTCTCTCTCTCTGTTCTATCCTGTCTGTTGCCTCCATGTTGTCTCTCTCTCTGTTCTATCCTGTCTGTTGCCCTGCATGCTGTCTCTCTCTCTGTTCTATCCTGTCTGTTGCCTGCATGCTGTCTCTCTCTGTTCTATCCTGTCTGTTGCCTGCATGCTGTCTCTCTCTGTTCTATCCTGTCTGTTGCCTCCATGCTGTCTCCCTCTCTGTTCTATCCTGTCTGTTGCCCTGCATGCTGTCTCTCTCTCTGTTCTATCCTGTCTGTTGCCTCCATGCTGTCTGTCTCTCTGTTCTATCCTGTCTGTTGCCCTGCATGCTGTCTCTCTCTCTGTTCTATCCTGTCTGTTGCCTCCATGCTGTCTCTCTCTCTGTTCTCTTCACCGCCCCGTTTTAATTCACCAGCACATCTTTTGTTTTGCTCAATGAATTAAAGATAAATCTGTTGTCTAGCTCTGTTAATTGCAGTGTGTGGTATACTCCTCTTGACCTCTTTAAAATGCATGAACATAGCGCTAATGTGCTGCTGTTCACGAGGGGCAGGATTGTTTGTAAAAATCAATATGACAAAAGTGAATAACATGTAATTACTCCAGACACTGTCGTCTGTCACAGTGTCCATGGGCTAATGTCAATAGCATTAATTGAAACTAGTAGGAACCTGGCATAGGGAACGACGCAAGTCAGTATAGAGATTCAAGTTGGGATTGCGTGACCCACTTGGTTATGCAATACCCATTGTACGTGTTGTCAGAGCATATATATATATATATATATATATATATATATATATATATATATATATATATTTATATATATATATATATATATATTAGTTTTGTCATTTTTGAGCAGTGCAGCTGCTCCTATGCATAGCTTTGTGTGTGTCTATATGTCCGTTTGAGCATGGAATGTGCTCATATGATTGGATGTTGGAGCTCTTGTGCTCAGCTGCTACCTGGGTAAATAAAGGATACAAAAAGATATTAAAACACCACTCACTTCACACAAGTGTGATTTTTTAATATGGGGCCTCTACAGCGGAGCCCGTTGGCCAAGACAATACATACAATCCTGTCAAACTATAAATGAGTCAAACTGCATATTTTATGTGGAATGGATGGAATGGATGGACATCACCCCTTTGGTGACGTCAACACACGCACACGTGCACGCACGCACGCACACGCACAAACACACACACACACATATGAATAAATAAACCAGTAAGACGCCTGAGGGCGAGGTCACGTGCACGCATCCGCCTGGGTGACATCCCTGATGATGTCACGTGCTCTCTCACGCTGACCAACCGACACACACACACTGACGGGAAATGCACGATTCCATTAGTTAACTGCCACCTTCGGTCGCAATAAAACGTGAATATTTGAATATAAAACCCATTCTGACCGGGGCACCCATTTTGGTGTCAGCATCATGTTATGCTTTAGCTATTTAAAAATAGCAGATCTACAAGCTCATATCGCGCCACCGAGTGGCGCGATACGAGCTTGTAGGTCTGCTATTTTTGAAAAATTGAAGAGCGGCTGACATTTTTTGAATCTGATCTCAGGTCAGAATGGGTTCATCAGACCAGTGTGTGTCCGGCGGAAACCTCGTATGAATCTGATCTCAGGTCAGAATGGGATAAACCATCTATGGTTTTTGAGCAGTGCAACCACTCCAAGGAACAGCAATGTCCGTGTTCACCCACCTATGGGGCCATGAGCACCAGTATGACTATTAGTACCAGTAGGGGCGCTGTTGTGCCAGAAACAGAGAGAGAGATAGTGCTGCACTGTTGCCTGCTAATGAGAGAGAGAGAGAGAGAGAGAGAGAGAGAGAGAGAGAGAGAGAGAGAGAGAGAGAGAGAGAGAGAGAGAGAGAGAGAGAGAGAGAGAGAGAGAGAGAGAGAGAGAGAGAGAGAGAGAGAGAGAGAGAGGGGAGGGGGGCAGTTGCACCACTCAGTTCACACGTGTGTGATTTTTTAAAACAGCGTGAAAGGAGTGTCCCAGACTACCTCTGCATCTCCTACACACCTCCACTATCAGAACACAGAACATGTTGCTTCACTATTATTCAAAATACAGGCTATACTGTACATGGCTGGTACAGTATGAATACAAAAAATGTGAATGTTTTGTTTTTTGTGTGAAAGGAGCCCCCCCAGACTACTGCTCCATTTCCTATACACCATTAGCACAATTATCTCAAATGATGAGGTTTCACTGTTACTCACAGTAGGGTTCTGCTGCATGTCTCTTCGGCTAATCCGCTGTGGAAACAGTGGACCGAGGCTCTAATGTATGAATAATACAAGGCCGTTGGAGCTTGACTTTAGCAGCCCCATGGTGCAGCATCATGAGCAGGCCTGCAGCGTGCAGAGGAAAAGCTAGTGGATAGAGTCTAGAAGACCCAGGTTTCCTGTTATTTCAAGTTCAACTCACGTCTTATAGTCAACTACATAAAATATATCCCAGGCGTATTCTGTAGGCGTATTTCCTTTTCGTGCAGTCTTCTGAGGAAGATCAATGTTAAACTGAGGAGGTGTGGCATCACTCAATCAATCTGAAAATGATGATAGGTGGTGTCTGCACTGATCTCAGTTATGGTTCCTATAGGGAATCCAAAGTAAACGATGGAAATCTGCCACAGAGAACTTTAATCCATGAGTCTATGTTATGACATTGATTAAAACAGATGAAGAACTTTCTCTTTGATGTACAAAGAGACAACCTGAACTCAACACTCATCTTTTCATGTCGGTTATGCCACTGAACATTTTAGCAAAGTAGATGTTGTCAAGCTACTATGTTGGCTACCAGGCCAACTATAGAAAAAAAGCTTCATTATTTAAAAAAACTACATCATCCTGAAAGTACATAGTGAAGCAACCGACAAGCTACTGGGAAATGTATTTTAAGCTTGTGGCTTGCACCTACTTTATATCACATTCCTTACAATCTGTGAGGATGATTAACTTGACTGACGCCAGACGCTGGCATGCAGGAGGGAACTTGTGAACTCAATACTGCCGCAATCTGGCGGAGTCATCCCAGGTTATGGGATGATGATCACCTTCATGGTACAATGTCTTCCTGTCCTGCTGCTGGTAATGTCTTCCAGGATGATCATTCTATACAAGGCATGAGTGAGCGCTCCAACCCACGCTTTGGAGAGTGTGACAACGAGGGTCACCATATGCCAGCTGCAGGCCTCTCTATTAATCAGACCAGTGTGTGTCCAGTGGAAACCTCGTATGAATCTGATCTCAGGTCAGAATGGGCTAAGCAACCCCCATTGTTGAAGCAATTACCGAAGGCTGGAGAAACAACGTCCTGCGGTATTATCCAGAGGGTCAAGAAGGCGACCGTTCGGTTAGCGAATCATTGTGTTACGCATTGTGTGTTACGCATTGTGTGTTACGCATTGATCCCAGAAGGAATAAAGGCCACCATCAACTAGGCTATAGTTCTTCTGTACATTAAGCTGTGTGATAATATATTCCTGCTACAATTCTATATGCCCATTCAATTCAACCCTCCCCAGTGGGGTGGAAAGTACAGTTTACTATACGTACTTAAGTACAATTTTGATGTATTTGTACTTTGTATGAGGCTCAAATCTGTTGTCTGTTGTCTGTAGGCAGGTGGTTATTATGCTTGTAATATATATTATGGTTGTAATATATATATATATATATATATATTAGGGCTGTCAATCGATTAAAATATTTAATCTGATTAATCGCATGATTGTCCATAGTTAACTGTGATTAATCTCAAATTAATCGCATATTTTTTATCCATTCTAAATATACCTTAAATCTTTGGTTTTCAAGATTTTTCATATCAAGGTCCATTATTTATTCTGCATTTGAGCCACGGACCACCATTTGATGACATTTAGCCTTCCAGACCCAAACTAAAGAACTGTATTGATGTTGGCCAATGGTACCATTACGAGAGATAACAGGCCATGTTGATCAAAATAACATGTTTTCTAAGTTTTCTAATTGTGTAGACTTAAATTAACTTAAGTAATGCAGCTGTTTAACAATTATTCAACTGTTCAGTGTAAAATTGCCATGCATCTCTCAACCATTCTGTCAAACTTCACAGTGCGTTAATCGCGCGTTAAAAAAAGAGTGCCGTTAAAAGGATTGTGAGTGAACTAGTTAATAGTGCGTTAACTTTGACAGCCCTAATATATATATATATATATATATATATATATATATGCATGTACTGTGTACTGTGTACTGTGTGCGTGTACTGGTCATTTTATTTTTCATTTTTTGGTCATGTGCATAGTATTTATGTCTGATTCTTCAAATTTCAAAGTTCTCGATAATAAGGCCTTTTGACTTCTAACGCCTCAAGCACAATATTAACATGCATGTATCTCTCTTCTTCTTTAAACTTTTTTATGTAACAAAAATAACCTATATAGAAACCTACCCAGGAGAGTGGCCACGCAGGCCAGGATGGCCAGCAGGGCGGCGGTGCTGAGCCCGGGGGACGGCAGCGAGGACTGCTGGGGCAGACACACCGCCCCCCCCCTCTCTGTCGCGGTGGTCCCACTCGCCCCCCTCCCCCGTCTCCTTCTCGTCCTCTCTCTCCACGGCGCGCGCCCCGCCCCTCAGGCACGGGCACACGGACACCGTGACCGTCCCGGTGCTGGTGAGGCCCCGACGTGCCGTCCCGCAGCACCAGGGGGACGTAGAGGGTCAGGGTGGAGGACGCGGCCGAGCGGGACAGAGGCTGCAGCTGGGACAGCAGGACCAGGCTGGCTGTGGGGCCTGTATGGAGGACAGACAGAGACCAGAGGACACCATGAGACAGACAGCAGGACCAGGCTGGCTGTGGGGCCTGTATGGAGGACAGACAGAGACCAGAGGACACCATGAGACAGACAGCAGGACCAGGCTGGCTGTGGGGCCTGTATGGAGGACAGACAGAGACCAGAGGACACCATGAGACAGACAGCAGGACCAGGCTGGCTGTGGGACCTGTATGGAGGACAGACAGAGACAAGAGGACACCATGAGACAGACAGCAGGACCAGGCTGGCTGTGGGCCCTGTATGGAGGACAGACAGAGACCAGAGGACACCATGAGACAGACAGCAGGACCAGGCTGGCTGTGGGGCCTGTATGGAGGACAGAGACCAGAGGACACCATGAGACAGACAGCAGGACCAGGCTGGCTGTGGGGCCTGTATGGAGGACAGACAGCGACAAGAGGACACCATGAGACAGACAGCAGGACCAGGCTGGCTGTGGGCCCTGTATGGAGGACAGACAGAGACCAGAGGACACCATGAGACAGACAGCAGGACCAGGCTGGCTGTGGGGCCTGTATGGAGGACAGACAGAGACCAGAGGACACCATGAGACAGACAGCAGGACCAGGCTGGCTGTGGGCCCTGTATGGAGGACAGAGACCAGAGGACACCATGAGACAGACAGCAGGACCAGGCTGGCTGTGGGACCTGTATGGAGGACAGACAGAGACAAGAAGACACCATGAGACAGACAGCAGGACCAGGCTGGCTGTGGGGCCTGTATGAGGGACAGACAGAGACCAGAGGACACCATGAGACAGACAGCAGGACCAGGCTGGCTGTGGGGCCTGTATGGAGGACAGAGACAAGAAGACACCATGAGACAGACAGGAGGACCAGGCTGGCTGTGGGGCCTGTATGGAGGACAGACAGAGACAAGAGGACAGTGGCTGCAGTACTGCACTGCATTAATGAACAACACAGTGGCTGTACTGCACTGCATTAATGAACAACACAGTGGCTGTACTGCACTGCATTAATGAACAACACAGTGGCTGTACTGCACTGCATTAATGAACAACACAGTGGCTGTACTGCACTGCATTAATGAACAACACAGTGGCTGTACTGCACTGCATTAATGAACAACACAGTGGCTGTACTGCACTGCATTAATGAACAACACAGTGGCTGTACTGCACTGCATTAATGAACAACACAGTGGCTGTACTGCACTGCATTAATGAACAACACAGTGGCTGTACTGCACTGCATTAATGAACAACACAGTGGCTGTACTGCACTGCATTAATGAACAACACAGTGGCTGTACTGCACTGCATTAATGAACAACACAGTGGCTGCAGTACTGCACTGCATTAATGAACAACACACGTTGCATAACTGTAAAGGAAAAAGTGAGTTTGAAACAACTTCTTAAACATTATTCCACTTCCTCTGCATTGTTTATGGTGAGAGCGTTCCAGAGAGTGCATGGAGGCGACGCAGACAAGATACAGTACATGGATGGATGTGTGTGTGTGCGTGCGCGTGTGTGCGCAACATGTGTGGGTGTGTTTTGTGTGCAGGTGGCCATGCTGTATGCGTGAATGCCTAAGGCTTCAGGGACACGCGTGTGTCGGAGACAAAGACACGGGATGGAAATGAAATGAGCGCCAAGAAAGAAAACGGAACGGATTGAATCAGTCCCTAAAGCACACCTGCCGAGAGAGAGAGAGAGAGAGAGAGAGAGAGAGAGAGAGAGAGAGAGAGAGAGAGAGAGAGAGAGAGAGAGAAGAGAGAGAGAGAGAGAGAGAGAGAGAGAGAGAGAGAGAGAGAGAGAGAGAGAGAGAGAGAGAGAGAGAGAGAGAGAGAGAGAGAGAGAGAGAGAGAGAGAGAGAGAGAGAGAGAGAGATGGATGGATGCGTAGGATGGTGGAAAGCAAACATGAGGGCTGAAAACAAAAGAAGGGAGGATAACAGAGCGAAACAATGGAGCCAGCGGAGTGGGAGAGATGGATGGCAGGAGAGAGAGACACTGACAGAGAGCCAGGAAGATGGACAGGGAGAGAGAGAGAGAGAGAGAGAGAGAGAGAGAGAGAGAGGTGGGAGATGGTGACACAGGGAATAAGCCAGGAATATACAACAAACAGAGAACCACAGAGAAAGAAAGAAAGAAAGAAAGAAAGAAAGAAAGAAAGAAAGAAAGAAAGAAAGAAGGGTGCAAGCGTTGCCTTGGCGTAGCCTCGACGGCCTTGCGCCGTACAGTATGTACAGTATATACAGGCTCAACTTGTAACTTAGAAAGCATTTTATGTATAGCACTCTATAGTGTATATCCATAGTTTCATTATACAGATATTCCACTGGGAAGTTCTTAGCTTACGTATGATTCTTGATGAGTATTTCTTATGTATTTGATGTATGTGTTATATATTATATGTGTTGTTCTTGCTTACTGTAAGTAGCTCTGGATTAAGAGCGTCTGCTGAACGCCTATATTGTAAATTGTAAAGAAAATGAAGAATATTACAGTGAGAGAGAGAGAGAGAGAGAGAGAGAGAGAGAGAGAGAGAGAGAGAGATAGAGAGACAGAGACATAGAGACATAGAGACATAGAGACAGAGAGAGAGAGACAGAGACAGAGAGACATAGAGACAGAGATAGAGAGAGACAGACAGAGACAGAGACAGAGAGACATAGAGACAGAGACAGAGAGAGAGGGGGGGGGTATGAGACGCCCATGCTACACAGTACATACCGCCGCTGTCCCGGACGCTGAAGTTGAGCGCGGTGCTGGACTCCGGCGGGATGCTGAAATACACGGCGCTGTCATTCCCCCCCTCGTCTCTATCAATCGCCCGCAGCACCTGCACCACCTGCAACGCACAGAGAGAGATAAGACAGAGAGGGTTAGGGAGAGGAAACAAAACAGAAAGAATGGAAACCACACGGAGATGGAAAGCAGACAGATTGGAAAGAGACGGCGAGAGGTAATGAAAGGAGCACTTAATGCTTTTTCTCAGGGTTTTTCCGCCCATCACTAACCTGCACCATTAGTAGTCTTCCAGCGAGATTCAAAACAAACCCAACCAATTACGATATGGAGTCAGGCTTGCAAGGAGACACGCGCCCGTGTGTGTGTGTGTGTGTGTGTGTGTGTGTGTGTGCGGGCATACGCATGCGGACGCCCGTGCGTGTCTGTGTCTGAGTGTCTGATACCGGCGTGCAATAAGTAATTATGTTCAGTGTTCAAACGCAGGTGGAATTTTACGGCGAGCTCGGCTACCGTGCTGTGAAGACAATTGTAAAGTATCACTAATAGGAATGCCGACTATTTAAGAACAATGCAGACCTAATCGCTTACCTAAGTTTCACACTTTGGTTTCACACAGACAGGGTTGGCGGCTAGTTAGAGCAGGGGTGGGGAACTTTGAAGATGGAGAGGGCCAGTATAGAAATGTATAGAAAAGCACTATAAAAATGGAATTCATTATTATTATTATTATTATAGTTAAGAGTTGCAGAGCGAGGCGGTACATGCTAAATGCACCAGCCAGAGCCTCATGCAGGCATGCGAGACCTTGAGAGGTTGGTGGACGCAAGGTCGCATTACTGGGCCCTCAGGGCAGGCTCTGGGCCCTCAGGCATTACTGGGCCCTCAGGGCAGGCTCTGGGCCCTCAGGGCAGGCTCTGGGCTGATGATTAGGGCAAATATAGCAGTACTGTATGTGCACGCTTGCACGCACACCCACCTGCCACACGCGTGCACACCCGTACATGGATTGATACTGTATGTATTGTGTAAATAAATGTTGTAATTTAATTTATTTTATAGTTCAGGAGACTTTGTTTGAAATCTTTCTTAACATACATTGTAAATGATGCATTTCTGTATTTGAAAACGGTATGTAGTTTATGTTATTTCATTTGTATGCAGTAAATATGTCATGCTAAGTTTGTTCATGTAGTATTGCTTGGTTTAATCTGTTAGTTATTTTAAATACTGTTGATATTCACAATATGTCAGTGTACTGTATATGTATAAACCTCAGTTCTGCACACAATGTCTCTCTTATGCATGCAGACTAGCACTCACAGACAAACACCACAGATTGCATGGTTCCTTCTTGCTTCTCCCTCTCACTCCTTCCCCCCCTCATCTCATCATTTATCATTATTAGATTTAGACAAGAGTTAGCACTCTTTTGTTTGTTTTTTACTTCAGAAGACAAAACTAGAGCGCCTCATTGCTAGGACTTGTATTTATAATTAATGGGCCAGACTGTAGTCTATTGTTCACAGCCTCTCTGTGTTAACATCTGTCGTATCTGGACTCGATAATTCTGTACTATAGCATGCTATAATCAACTCTAAGTTGATTGTCTAGTCTGTCTGTCTGCAAGTTTGAAAGCAATCACTCAGTCAAGTACTCTGCATTGTTCATTACTCCTTTGAAGCTTCTCTCAGGTGTGAATCAAAACACACGTAGCAGCCATCTGCTATTCCTATGCACGTTGTTGATCTTTATGTTAAATCCCAACCCCTCCCAGAACTCAACTGTTTGATGTAAACTATATATATGTCTGTAAATACAATGTTGAGGGAGTCTTGTCGGGGCAGTGTGACCGTACGGTCATGTGCCCTGGGCTCCGCGGCTCAACTCAAGGGCCGCGGAAAGCCCTCTGTCTTTGTCTGACTTACTGCAAATAAATACATCGATGGATATTCAGTTCACCTCTCTCTGCTTGTTTCCTCATCCGACCGTCTAAGAGTTTACCGTCTATACTCTTCGTTACTTTGTCTATTTTAGTCCAGTTTAGATGAGTGTACTTGTTGAATTTACACGACAAGTTGGAGCCTGAAAAAACTGCTTTTGGGATGGTTTTCCATTCCAGGTAAAACGAACCGTGGACCACTGGACAATTTGGACAATTTGGCGTTGAGTTGAATTTTATTTTTTCGGCGAACGGCGGTCGGCGGAACAAAGGGATGCGGGGACCAACAGCACGTGCGGTGCTCTCCGACATGGACGGCGACGTAGCGAAGGGAGCGGCTCTCCAGACACGCCATGCAGCAGCGGGAGGAAGCGCCTCTACAGCGCAACGACGGGCGACCTGCGGATCTCCACATATCGGCGGGAAGCGGCGGGGATCCGACCGGGGAAGGCGACACTACAAGCGGCGGGCGGATGCGTCTCTTCACGGCGAGCAAGCAACGGCGAGGAGGGAGGCGTTCTACAAGGGCCCTTCAACGAGTGAGTCTTCCACCGAGGGGGGTCTCCGACCAAGCGGCGGCCGAGAGCTTTCATGACGGCATGCGGCGAGAGGACGGCACGGCGCGATTCATCTCAACAGCGATCGCGAGCGGAGACCACGTTTTTCATTCATTCTTCATTCTTCAAACAGCAGATCTGCAAGCTCACGATGTTGCGTTTATTTTTCTTTCCAGTCATTATGTGATATTTTATATTCATAGTGTCTGGAAGGGGGGAGTATGAATATGGGTGTTGGACGGGACATGAAAGGACAATGGACACGTGAGTGGCAGTGCGCGGAAAAAACATTGCAACAAGGTTTCTTCATACAAGATGCAGTTCCTCAGTTTGACCACGAAAGGTAGGCTACCTACGTCACATGTTTAGGAGGGAGAAATTATATTTGAGAGGATTTAAAATACAGTATGGACAGTTTCTGTGTCGGAAATGTGGGCTAGAGTAGTCAAAGTGAAAAATAGCGGTCAAAATAGGTTAGTCTATTACTTCACTGTAGTAATACGTGTGGGACTGAAAGTAACTATGGTGAAAAAGTAGCATGATATTGGGTTATCGCTTCATCTTGGGAGCAGTGACTGTTCTTAAAGTAGATTGATTGTTTCTCAAACGAATAATAGATATTAAACAAGTTAAGAGACAATGTTTTGCGACACTAAAAGAGTTCATTTATAACAGATGGAAGAGTTTCAACAATCTATCTGTATTCAAAACGTTTGTGTAACGTAAGTTTATTCAACATATAATGTAGGCATGTGTTGGATGTGTGTTTTGTCGAAGTTTAAATTAGTTAGAAAGTTGATTAAAGAGCCTATAGGGTCTTGGAAATGATTAAATAATGGTAAGCTTTATTAAAACAATTGATGTGGCTGTGTCAGGCGGACGATAGTGGCCCTATCAATACGCGTCAGTACGTAATTCGTCTTGGTATTAATAGAGCTAATTATGGTTTTCTCGTATGAAATTTAGTGTGCGAATATAGTCAACTATGAAAAGGCAGTTAGTTGCCAGCGATGTGCGAGATTTTGCTGTTAATATCGAGATAACTTGGACCTTTGGACGTGAGTGAGTAAACAGTAGTAGCATAGGTCGATTCGTCATTTACCCAGGCCCTTAAAGGTGGGTACTGGGATAATGTAATTGCAGCGTGCTGTCATCAAGATCAAACTTTTGAAGGGAAATAGTTTCAAAATATAAATGGATTATTGAGCGTGTCTGAAAAAGCTTGTGTGTTTAAAACTGAAACACAGGGTAAGACAAAGTTGTGGTGTGTTTAAATGTCAGTTAATTGTGAAGTGCAAATGTAAATTTTCATATATGCATGATGCCTGGAATTATTTTTTGGGAACTTTTAAAGTGGAACGTTCTGTTGTTTCTTTCCTAATGTTTAGTATAGTACATGTGATTGGGTCAAGGGGGGTGTAATAGAATTATTGTTCCATATTTTTATGTGACCATCATCATGGTAATGGTCAAGGGGGGAATGTCGTATCTGGACTCGATAATTCTGTACTATAGCATGCTATAATCAACTCTAAGTTGATTGTCTAGTCTGTCTGTCTGCAAGTTTGAAAGCAATCACTCAGTCAAGTACTCTGCATTGTTCATTACTCCTTTGAAGCTTCTCTCAGGTGTGAATCAAAACACACGTAGCAGCCATCTGCTATTCCTATGCACGTTGTTGATCTTTATGTTAAATCCCAACCCCTCCCAGAACTCAACTGTTTGATGTAAACTATATATATGTCTGTAAATACAATGTTGAGGGAGTCTTGTCGGGGCAGTGTGACCGTACGGTCATGTGCCCTGGGCTCCGCGGCTCAACTCAAGGGCCGCGGAAAGCCCTCTGTCTTTGTCTGACTTACTGCAAATAAATACATCGATGGATATTCAGTTCACCTCTCTCTGCTTGTTTCCTCATCCGACCGTCTAAGAGTTTACCGTCTATACTCTTCGTTACTTTGTCTATTTTAGTCCAGTTTAGATGAGTGTACTTGTTGAATTTACACGACACATCTGTCGTCTAAATAGACTGTACATGTTAAATGATGAATTGTATGTCCATTCACAGTCTGTCCCTACCTGCTTGCAACAGCTGGGTATTATTGTTGGACCTTTACGGGATGTTACACCAGCAAGGATGACCTATTTTTAATCGTGCACAAACAGTTCTGTGGGATAAACAAAGCAGCCTAATAATACATTAAATTGATTACTACACCAACCAAACACAAGGTTCTGCAGTACTTAGAAATCCAGAACTTTGTTAGTGAATAAAACTTGGTTTAAACTCACCTGTATTGGTTAATGTTATGTTAAATACAATAATAACTAGCACAACTGTGGTAGCTTTAGTTGTAGTTTGGTATACCTGCTCTTATACTGAGAAAAGTATACTCTATGGTTGAGTATGAAGGACCGTTAGTGGCTGTAAAGTGGAATTGCATAAAGAGGTCAATGTCCCTCTAGCCAAACTGGCTTTCCGTTATAGCTCAACAGCAACAGTACAACTAGTGCTCATGTGGGACCTGGGTTCGAATAGCTCAACAGTATGCCTACTACAGCACTCAGGTATGCGTGGGACCTACAGTACGTGGGTTACAGATTCCTGCAGCTTTAAACCAAAACCATCACCTTCCATGCACCTCCTTCACTTCCACCTCTGAGTCTGCACTCATTTATTTTCTGTCTCTCCGTCTCTGTCTGTCTGTCCTGTGTGTGTGTGTGTGCGCGTGCGTGCGTGCGTGGGGAAGGTGTCCGGGCACGTAGCTTACTCACGTATATTAATAATAATAATAATAAAACTTTATTTGTATAGCACCTTTCATGACATGAAATGCAGCTCAAAGTGCTTTACAGAACAATGGAGAATAAAAGAAAAGCAAGGCAACGACAGTAATGCAATACAGTGAGGACATGAATAACAAAAAATAAAATAAAAACAACTAAAAGATCAATTAAAAGCAATGTTGTAGAAGTGGGTCTTGAGCTGAGCTTTAAAAATGTCTACAGAGGCTGCCTGACGAAGGTACAGAGGGAGCTTGTTCCATGCCGACGGCCTGTATAAGCAAAAAGCTGCTTCTGCTATTAGTGCCCCCCTCGGCGCGTTGCCCTACTCGCAGTGCGTATTGTGAGTATAGGTAGCGACGGCACTGAAGGTGTCCATGGTCAGTGGATCCCTCCTAGCTAGAATCTGAAGGTGTCCATGGTCAGTGGATCCCTCCTAGCTAGAATCTGAAGGTGTCCATGGTCAGTGGATCCCTCCTAGCTAGAATCTGAAGGTGTCCTTGGTCAGTGGATCCCTCCTAGCTAGAATCTGAAGGTGTCCTTGGTCAGTGGATCCCTCCTAGCTAGAATCTGAAGGTGTCAATGGTGAGTGGATCCCTCCTAGCTAGAATCTGAAGGTGTCCATGATCAGTGGATCCCTCCTAGCTAGAATCTGAAGGTGTCCTTGGTCAGTGGATCCCTCCTAGCTAGAATCTGAAGGTGTCCTTGGTCAGTGGATCCCTCCTAGCTAGAATCTGAAGGTGTCCTTGGTCAGTGGATCCCTCCTAGCTAGAATCTGAAGGTGTCCTTGGTCAGTGGATCCCTCCTAGCTAGAATCTGAAGGTGTCCATGGTCAGTGGATCCCTCCTAGCTAGAATCTGAAGGTGTCCATGGTCACTGGTATAATCTCCATGTACTCAGCGCTCCTCACACCCACAGCAGCAGCAGCACAGCATCCACATTCTTTCAATAAACAACCCTTTATCGATTCCGGGCGATGCGTGTGGTTCTCTCTCTCTCTCTCAGACCCGTAAAAACCAATTTGTAGGCAGGAGGAAAAAGCTCACCAAGGACATCTCATGAAGTGCTGCTGCTATAGCCAGAGAAATAGCTCCCAACAAGGAGAGCCTCTGCCTCTATTCACCACCAGCACCACACACACAACTCCTCTGCTTCAATATCTAATCAGCCCCACCACCGTTCGGTTGAACCACTTAAGCCTGTTAATCTTTGGGTATTTGAGATGCTGCCTGAAGAAAGCCTTAGGCCTTAAGCTCACCAAAAAAGTTTGAACACGAAGAGGCTGCATACTAGTCTGCACATACATAATGGAGCCTGCCTGGAAACACACGCAACAGGTTGTTATGGCTGCATACTAGTCTGAACATACATAATGGAGCCTGCCTGGAAACACACGCAACAGGTTGTTATGGGGCCGTGAAGACCTTTCCTCAGCCATCGTTAGTATTAGTAATTGGTTGCAGGCAAGCAGTTTATTAGTATGTTTAGATACTGTACTGTAGGGTTTTAATTCAGCCATTACTTCTGACAGTACAGTACAGTCGCCCTCCGGTGTGCGTGCGTGCGTGCGTGCGTGTGCGCATGCTTTTACAGGAACAAAACTGGCGACAAAATGTGAAATAGTCTAAACTAAACGAATTACAGCCATGTCCAATCAAAAGGAAAACACATCTCTCCTATAGCTGTATAAGCCAATGAAAACACATCTCTCCTATAGCTGTAAGCCAATGAAAACACCTCTCCTATAGCTGTATAAGCCAATGAAAACACATCTCTCCTATAGCTGTAAGCCAATGTTTCTCTGTAGATGAGAGCTGAGTGGAAGAAGGTTTGTCCGAAAGTTAAGCTATAGCAACAATTGAGTGTGGTTGGCGTTCAAAGCAACAACACCAGCGAAAACAACAGATGGTCACCAAAGTTAATGTTGACAATGAAACCAGTGTGCTCACACCACAAAAATAACACACAGAGAGAAAACAACAACCCAGAGTTAAGAGGATGGGCTCCGAGATGAAGGCCATGTTCAACTCTGTACAAATCTGTACAACTCTGTACAACCTGCGACTACAATTAAATGGAAGCCTGTGGTCAGTGTGGTGTATTGTCTGACTGACCTGGCCTGTGGTCAGGGAGTCACAGAGGGCTGTGGTGTATTGTCTACTGACCTGGCCTGTGGTCAGGGAGTCACAGAGGGCTGTGGTGTATTGTCTACTGACCTGGCCTGTGGTCAGTGTGGTGTGTTGTCTGACTGACCTGGCCTGTGGTGGAGGAGTCACAGAGGGCTGTGGTGTATTGTCTGACTGACCTGGCCTGTGGTGGAGGAGTCACAGAGGGCTGTGGTGTATTGTCTGACTGACCTGGCCTGTGGTGGAGGAGTCACAGAGGGCTGTGGTGTATTGACTGACTGACCTGGCCTGTGGTGGAGGAGTCACAGAGGGCTGTGGTGTATTGTCTGACTGACCTGGCCTGTGGTGGAGGAGTCACAGAGGGCTGTGGTGTATTGTCTACTGACCTGGCCTGTGGTGGAGGAGTCACAGAGGGCTGTGGTGTATTGTCTGACTGACCTGGCCTGTGGTGGAGGAGTCACAGAGGGCTGTGGTGGATTGACTGACTGACCTGGCCTGTGGTGGAGGAGTCACAGAGGGCTGTGGTGTATTGTCTACTGACCTGGCCTGTGGTGGAGGAGTCACAGAGGGCTGTGGTGTATTGACTGACTGACCTGGCCTGTGGTGGAGGAGTCACAGAGGGCTGTGGTGTATTGACTGACTGACCTGGCCTGTGGTCAGGGAGTCACAGAGGGCTGTGGTGTATTGTCTGACTGACCTGGCCTGTGGTCAGGGAGTCACAGAGGGCTGTGGTGTATTGTCTACTGACCTGGCCTGTGGTGGAGGAGTCACAGAGGGCTGTGGTGTATTGTCTGACTGACCTGGCCTGTGGTCAGGGAGTCACAGAGGGCTGTGGTGTATTGTCTACTGACCTGGCCTGTGGTGGAGGAGTCACAGAGGGCTGTGGTGTATTGTCTACTGACCTGGCCTGTGGTGGAGGAGTCACAGAGGGCTGTGGTGTATTGTCTGACTGACCTGGCCTGTGGTCAGGGAGTCACAGAGGGCTGTGGTGTATTGTCTACTGACCTGGCCTGTGGTGGAGGAGTCACAGAGGGCTGTGGTGTATTGTCTACTGACCTGGCCTGTGGTGGAGGAGTCACAGAGGGCTGTGGTGTATTGTCTACTGACCTGGCCTGTGGTGGAGGAGTCACAGAGGGCTGTGGTGTATTGTCTACTGACCTGGCCTGTGGTGGAGGAGTCACAGAGGGCTGTGGTGTATTGTCTGACTGACCTGGCCTGTGGTGGAGGAGTCACAGAGGGCTGTGGTGTATTGTCTACTGACCTGGCCTGTGGTGGAGGAGTCACAGAGGGCTGTGGTGTATTGTCTACTGACCTGGCCTGTGGTGGAGGAGTCACAGAGGGCTGTGGTGTATTGACTGACTGACCTGGCCTGTGGTGGAGGAGTCACAGAGGGCTGTGGTGTATTGTCTGACTGACCTGGCCTGTGGTGGAGGAGTCACAGAGGGCTGTGGTGTATTGTCTACTGACCTGGCCTGTGGTCAGTGTGGTGTATTGTCTACTGACCTGGCCTGTGGTGGAGGAGTCACAGAGGGCTGTGGTGTGTTGTCTGACTGACCTGGCCTGTGGTGGAGGAGTCACAGAGGGCTGTGGTGTATTGTCTACTGACCTGGCCTGTGGTGGAGGAGTCACAGAGGGCTGTGGTGTATTGTCTACTGACCTGGCCTGTGGTGGAGGAGTCACAGAGGGCTGTGGTGTATTGTCTACTGACCTGGCCTGTGGTGGAGGAGTCACAGAGGGCTGTGGTGTATTGTCTGACTGACCTGGCCTGTGGTGGAGGAGTCACAGAGGGCTGTGGTGTATTGTCTACTGACCTGGCCTGTGGTGGAGGAGTCACAGAGGGCTGTGGTGTATTGTCTGACTGACCTGGCCTGTGGTGGAGGAGTCACAGAGGGCTGTGGTGTATTGTCTACTGACCTGGCCTGTGGTGGAGGAGTCACAGAGGGCTGTGGTGTATTGTCTACTGACCTGGCCTGTGGTGGAGGAGTCACAGAGGGCTGTGGTGTATTGTCTGACTGACCTGGCCTGTGGTGGAGGAGTCACAGAGGGCTGTGGTGTATTGTTACTGACCTGGCCTGTGGTGGAGGAGTCACAGAGGGCTGTGGTGTATTGTCTGACTGACCTGGCCTGTGGTGGAGGAGTCACAGAGGGCTGTGGTGTATTGTCTGACTGACCTGGCCTGTGGTGGAGGAGTCACAGAGGGCTGTGGTGTATTGTCTACTGACCTGGCCTGTGGTGGAGGAGTCACAGAGGGCTGTGGTGTATTGTCTGACTGACCTGGCCTGTGGTGGAGGAGTCACAGAGGGCTGTGGTGTATTGTCTACTGACCTGGCCTGTGGTGGAGGAGTCACAGAGGGCTGTGGTGTATTGTCTACTGACCTGGCCTGTGGTGGAGGAGTCACAGAGGGCTGTGGTGTATTGTCTACTGACCTGGCCTGTGGTGGAGGAGTCACAGAGGGCTGTGGTGTATTGTCTACTGACCTGGCCTGTGGTGGAGGAGTCACAGAGGGCTGTGGTGTATTGTCTACTGACCTGGCCTGTGGTGGAGGAGTCACAGAGGGCTGTGGTGTATTGTCTACTGACCTGGCCTGTGGTGGAGGAGTCACAGAGGGCTGTGGTGTATTGTCGGTCCAGCTCAGGAGCGTTGTCGTTTAGGTCCAGCGTCTCTATGGCAACGAGCACCCTGGACACCTGGCTGGGATTATCTGGGAGAGGCAATCAGACAAATAAACATCCATGTTATCAGCAAGCCTTTGAAGATGGATTTTACATTTCTCTCTCTCTCTCTAGTCTAGTCACTATAGACTACTTGAAATATAATGTATTGAAAATTGTGTCTGAATAATGGCAGCCAGACACGAAAATAAAATCATTCATTCGTTCATTCATAGCCACACACAATGTTGCACACACGCATGCAAATATACTACACGTATCAATAGAAAAATTACTAAAAAGATACATCTTTTTCATCATCACTTACTCCCACAATTTACCATTTAGAGCAGACTCTCTTAATCCAGAGCAATTTACAGTAAGCAAGGACAACACATGGTAATACTGTAATCTATACATTACACACTGGTTTAATCTGCACACACGCTCACTCAATCAACAAAAAAAACAACGAAAACCCAAACAAATCAAACTGCATTGTTTTTATTATGATGTGCTATTATTATCATCTTTGTATATTACATTGTTGTTGTTGGCACAGTTTTGCAGGATAACTGTATGCGTGACTGACAACTAAAACCCTCTGGGATTATCTAGGATAAAATAAACAGTTATCAGTCTCATCTCATGAATATCTATATTCTTGAAATCGCTACACTCTCACACTCACACTCACACTCACACTCACACTCACACTCACACTCACACTCACACTCACACTCACACTCACACTCACACTCACACTCACACACACACACACACACACACACACACACACACCCGTTCAATTGTCCTCTTAAGTGAGGTCAATCTTGCGTTGTGTAACAGCGCTACTACATGCCTACTCAAAGCTTTACAATGGTCCATTCATTGGGAGGTGAAGCGGGGAACAGTCACTCACTTCCCACATTCACACACCAATAATGGTGGCAACCACTGTAGGCAAGGTGGGGTTCAGTGTCTCGCCCCAGGAAGGACACAGGAGGAGCCGGGATTCGAACCGCCGACCCACAGATCATTGGATGACCTGCTCCTGAGCCACAGCCGCCTGGTATATCACAGACTAGTGGTACATCTGTCTGAATATAGAATACACACAAATGTACTGTACAAAGTGTACATTTCATTTATTTTGGTTCTGTCGCTTCCTGCCAGAGCAGAGCTGGGCTCACATTTAAACATGAGTCATAGTCTTATTCCACATCAAGCTAATCCTTTCCTACTGGATCTGCACACAAAAGAAACATAATTTCAAAGCTGGAGAAAAGGATGTCTCTCTCCGGTGCGCGTGCGTGTGTGCGTGAGCATAAAGAGAGTGTAGTAAATTATTGTTGATAATGGTGGAGAATATGCCATGCAGGTTGTATAAAAAAGAGAGGGTCCAGGCAGTGTCCTTTTCTTTCTCATTGTGAGTTTATTTGAAGAACACCAGGGAGCTTGCCAAATATGACCAAACAGGACCCAATATTCTCTGAGAAGCCCCGTTCCTCCTAACCTGATGCTGCCAGATCCAAGAAGCTTGCTACACAAATTTGTTTCACAGCTTATTGGGATCTGGGATCAAATTCTGGGATCAAATTCGATGACGGGCTGTTCCTTTTTTTTCAAGATACTTGGTAGATGATTGGATGGGACCGTCTGTCTATCACCGTGTGGGCGTGCAAACACAACCAATCATATTGACGTGTCTATATAGCTTCACATCCGGTTTCGCACATATCCCGCCCTTAGCTCACGCTGATTGGTTCGAACCGGGAGCGGTTCAGTGTTAGCTGAACTCCCTGAGAGGTCCCAGATGGTTGTGGTGTTGGGGAACATGGTTACCCAATACCGCCCCCATCTGGCAAAGTCAGGTTACGTTCCTCCTACCAAGAGGCTCCTATATACTTGGGTCTCTTCCCACATGTACCAATCCCGTGCATGTGCGTTCATGTGTGTGTGTGTGTGTGTGTGTGTGTGTGTGTGTGTGTGTGTGTGTGTGTGTGTATGTGTGTCCCAAACCCTAATGATACCAGATGTTACTGATCAACCAGGCCTTTGTCCTATAGGCTTCTCCTGGCTCCCTGACCTGTCTGACCCAGGACAGGATGCACCAGTCATTAGATCTTATAGCATTAGCTCTCTGCCCATGGATAATTATTGGAACATAGCATGTGCAATACTTCATCTAACCAACAACTCCTATATTGTTGCAATATGAAATACATGACCATATCATACCATTGTGGTGTGGTTGTAAATACAGGTGTTTCTCTATGTATTTATGACTTGATATGAGACCAGAAACATCTTAAGACATAGTCAAGGCTTTGTACCCTCCATGAAGGGGGAAGGGTGGTTTGTGAAGTTATCCTGTCTACATCCTGCCTACCCAATTTGCTTCTTCCCAGATGGTTCAGTTGGAGGCAGTCAGCTTACTGGGTCTCTCCACATATCTACCCCAGATTGTGTCCCCAACTCTATATATATATATATCTGTATAATGCATATGTCTGGGTGCCAATATACGACAAGAGCAAGTGAGGGTGAAAGATAATTTGAATGATAAGAACGCGTATACAGCGTCAGAAAATGTCGAAAAGTGACAGCAAGGCTGGAGAGAACACAGAGAGAGAGAGACGAGAGAGGAGGAGAAAGATAACAGACACGGGTTTATCTGCATGCCAAGCGGGCGCATGAGGACGCACTTTAAATGGGTTGGCAGCAGGCCACTCACAACAACACGCACGCACACACGCACGCACAACACACGCACACACGCACGCACACACGCACGCACACACGCACATGAATTTGTCTGTGCAGAAGTGCACTTGGACCAGATGGAGCATAGTTTGTGTGAACAACCACTTTTTTTCACATTCTGGCCAGCAATTGGGGCTTGATCGCCCACACATACCTACAGAACACAGAGCCACACACAGACTCTCTCACCCATTCAATCAAATGGGCAATTCTACTGTACATTGGAGCTCAAATTGAAATTGTAACACAAACGCACACGTGCGCGCACACACACACACGTACACGCGCACGCACACACATCCTTTCCATCTGGATGCGGGGTGCACGTGCCCACATTCTGTGCAGTAACATAACAGCATGTCTGTTTTGACCGCGCGGCCATTGCTGCTTCCCGGAGAAAATTAGTCTCTGCCCAATAACGGTGGGTGGGTGGGTGAGCGGTGGATGAGCGGGGGCCGCCGGTGGCCACCATATAGCAGCTCTTCCTACTGTGGCCACTACGTCAACACAGCCTCCAACCAACGTACGCTCTGTTTACTACTAGATGGATCTCATTATTCAATGTGCTGCTGTCACTCCCACTCCCACCAAGAATCCCTGAGTCAGACTTAAGTAAAGATTAACTTTGTCATAGCCAGATATACAGTATACTGTAAGAGAGGGTGGCCAGTGCTGGCAAAAAAAAAGAAAAAAGTTTGTTGTTGTTGTTGTGTTTGTCCATTCGTCGCCCCCACATTGGCTGGTGCACACCAAACGGGAAAACATCTGTCTCACTACTATATCACCAGGAAATGTTATTCTGAAAAGAGAAAAGAAACCCTAACTATGGAGAATAACTTTTAGCAGGACAGTGCATTCTCTCTACGTCGTCCTCAGACGAGCCCTCCATCGTCGTTTCCAGTCCTCCCGGTTCTCCATACAGTACATCCGGCCAGTTCGTTGGTACTTTGCACTCCTGCATCGCTCTCGAGTACATCCACGTACGTTAGCATGGGACCATTCCTATCATTCAATGTCCATATTTTGGACATTATAGGCAACATTTGTCATAAGGTAAAAGATTAATGAGGGTTAATGTGTGTGTAAAAAAGTAGGTGGCTAGCGCACATCCAGTTCCTGTCTGGTGCTGGACTAAGGTAAGTACAGTGAAGAGAGGAGAGTCCGCACACAGGTTTGCTCCAAGGTGTTTGCTTTTTATTCAATACACCATAAATAAGGCACAACGTTTCGGCCGTGAACGGCCTTCATCAGGTGATGAAGGCCGAAACGTTGTGCCTTATTTATGGTGTATTGAATAAAAAGCAAACACCTTGGAGCAAACCTGTGTGCGGACTCTCCTCTTTAATGTGTGTGTAGCCTCGGTACCAGGCTTTCATTTTTGTTGGTGCAAAAATGTAAAGCCTAGCCTGGAGGAACGCATTGGCCGCTCTGGTCTAAAAGTGGGAGTCAACCCTTCCGGGTGGGCGTCGCTCCAAATGATGTGACGCAGCGCTGCACTAGGGGGGAGAGGAGGGGCCGGGGGTGACGGACAGATCGATGAGATCCAATCAGGGCGTGCGCAAATCTGACCCGCGCCCCTCTAGACCAGAAACCTAACACGTTAGCTCAGGCTAATGTGTGTGTGATGTGTGGAGTGAGATGTGTGTGTGATGTGTGGAGTGAGATGTGTGTGTGATGTGTGGAGTGACATGGATCTGGATGTGTGTGTGCCAACAGTGACTGTCTGCTGCCTCTGTGTCAGGAGGTTAAGCACCCTCTGTGTCAGGAGGTCAAGCATCAGGCTGCAGGTGCCAATGTCAAGTAACGTCTCGGCTTCTCCACCAGCTGTAGTGGCTCAGGGGTAGAGTGTTGTGGCTCAGGGGTAGAGTGTAGTGGCTCAGGGGTAGAGTGTTGTGGCTCAGGGGTAGAGTGTAGTGGCTCAGGGGTAGAGTGTAGCGGCTCAGGGGTAGAGTGTAGTGGCTCAGGGGTAGAGTGTAGTGGCTCAGGGGTAGAGTGTAGTGGCTCAGGGGTAGAGTGTTGTGGCTCAGGGGTAGAGTGTAGTGGCTCAGGGGTAGAGTGTAGTGGCTCAGGGGTAGAGTGTAGTGGCTCAGGGGTAGAGTGTAGTGGCTCAGGGGTAGAGTGTAGTGGCTCAGGGGTAGAGTGTAGTGGCTCAGGGGTAGAGTGTAGTGGCTCAGGGGTAGAGTGTAGTGGCTCAGGGGTAGAGTGTAGTGGCTCAGGGGTAGAGTGTAGTGGCTCAGGGGTAGAGTGTTGTGGCTCAGGGGTAGAGTGTAGTGGCTCAGGGGTAGAGTGTTGTGGCTCAGGGGTAGAGTGTAGTGGCTCAGGGGTAGAGTGTAGTGGCTCAGGGGTAGAGTGTAGTGGCTCAGGGGTAGAGTGTTGTGGCTCAGGGGTAGAGTGTAGTGGCTCAGGGGTAGAGTGTAGCGGCTCAGGGGTAGAGTGTAGTGGCTCAGGGGTAGAGTGTTGTGGCTCAGGGGTAGAGTGTTGTGGCTCAGGGGTAGAGTGTAGTGGCTCAGGGGTAGAGTGTAGTGGCTCAGGGGTAGAGTGTAGTGGCTCAGGGGTAGAGTGTAGTGGCTCAGGGGTAGAGTGTAGTGGCTCAGGGGTAGAGTGTAGTGGCTCAGGGGTAGAGTGTAGTGGCTCAGGGGTAGAGTGTTGTGGCTCAGGGGTAGAGTGCATGCCCGGTAGAACAGCCCGATGGGAACCGCGAGGTTCCCAGTTCGAACCCGGGCTCCCCCAGAGTTAGTGTCGAAGTGTCCTTGAGCAAGACATTGAACCCCCAACTGCTCCCAATGTGCTGGTTGGTGCCTTGCATGGTTTCCTCCGCCATCGGTGTATGAATGTGTGTGTGAATGGGTTAGTGTAATGCACAATCAATGTAAAGCGCCTTAGATTAAGGCGCTATATAAATGCACCATTTACTATATAACATTTTAAGTCCAAATTTTATTGCTGAGCTGAAACCGGATAAAAAATGGATCCTGGCGTATTTGTTCTTCCTTGTGAGGTGGTATAAAGTGCTGTATTTCTAGGAGCAGAGCCCAACCCCCCTGGGCGTAGGGTAATCTTTGAGGCCCCCGGGGGCCCTTACATTACGGCCGCGGGGGCGTTCGTTTTGGGCAAAGACATTCTGAGGGGGTTATCACTGTTAAAAAAACTAAAAAAATATACACAAATCTCACTTGAATTGGATTGCAATACTTTACAATTTCATAGAAATCCTCCGTGGATCACATTGGTATGCAAACTGTGGGGAAACTAACCTTGATGTGCTGTATTGACGAAGCCTCTCAAACATTGATGAATATGGGAGGAAGCGTGTAGTTACAGTGGGTTATTGTGTGGGAACCTTGTACAGTATATGGGAGGAAGCGTGTAGTTACAGTGGGTTATTGTGTGGGAACCTTGTACAGTATATGGGAGGAAGCGTCTAGTTACAGTGGGTTATTGTGTGGGAACCTTGTACAGTATATGGGAGGAAGCGTGTAGTTACAGTGGGTTATTGTGTGGGAACCTTGTACAGTATATGGGAGGAAGCGTGTAGTTACAGTGGGTTATTGTGTGGGAACCTTGTACAGTATATGGGAGGAAGCGTCTAGTTACAGTGGGTTATTGTGTGGGAACCTTGCCCACGGCGCTGTGTCTCTATTGTATTGTCCGTCAAGAGGCTGTTGAAGCCTCTGTCAACACAGAGCCTCTGCTATAGCTACAATTTTATTTTATTTAATTACTAAATTATTATTGTTTTTTTCTGTTCTTTTTTCACCTAAACGTCATCAGTGATGTTCATTGCAATGCCATTTCAATGCCATTGGTCATGATATTTGCATATAAATACCCCCCACAGAGGCTGAAATTCACACAAATAAAAAATGTCTGATTTGATCATTTTTTAACCTAAGACTTTTGACCTTTACCCTAATAAAAGTAGGTAAAATAATTGTAATATATGTTTTTTTGTGATCATTAGAATGTCTAGAACATGTTTTATTCATTATTGTGAAAGATATCCCCAAAATGTAAATTATTAATTTATTATATTATTATATAATTATTATATAATTATTATAAATTTTTCATCAAACTTTATTTTTTTTAACATATTTTTTAGTCTTAGTCCTAGTAGTACAAAGTAGTAGTAAGGTTGAAATCTATTTTTTTGCAAGTAGAAATTAATGCGGGTGTTAGAGGGTTAAATTCATATTCAGAAAATGTTTCAGATGTCAAAGATGTCTGAGATGGACTGATGATGGATAATGGTGGTCATGGAAGGGAAAGCTTCTGAAAGCTTTTTTTAAAAACGTGTCAAAATGACCTCTCAGGCATGCTAGTGCTTTCCGGCTCTTTGTGCGTGGGCGCAGGGCGACTGCAGGGTGACAGGGCTTTTGTTACACGCCGTGTAGTGGTTAGGCTCTTTACCTCGGCGGATGTGCTGTTGGGTGGGTTGTGTGTTGACTCAATGGTTTCTCTCGATGCACTCTGTACGGACATGACTTTGGGGGCCGGAGAGAATATTATTTTGTTGTCGCTGGATAATATTTTATCCATGCTGTATTGATGTGGTACCATATAGGAGAGACATATAACAGGCAATAACGTTGATAACAATCACTCTACATTCTCTGATTGTGTATAAGACTTCTTGTAAATTAAGTAATACGGATGACGAGTGAAGCCTGACCTCTCTGGGTGGCGATGACGCTGATGTTGTGCCAGTGCTCTCGCTCGCGGTCCAACTCCGTTGCCGTGGTGATGAGGCCGGTGTCCGGGGTGATCCGGAACAGAGCCTCGGGGTCCGACTGGGGGTCGATGGAGAACCTGGGAGGGTAGAGAGAGGGAGAGGCACAGGTTAACAGAGATGTTTAAAACCTGGGAGGGTAGAGAGAGGGAGAGGCACAGGTTGAGGAGCGAGATGTTTAACCCTTGACCTGAGGACCCGATATCATGACAGTTTTCTGGGGGGGAAAAAACCTATGTTTCTATGTCAGTGGTTTCATGTCAAGGACCCCAAGGACCCCAAAAGGACCCCAAAACTGTATTTGGCTGCTGACCTGAAAATATGTTGTTCCAGGGACACCCCCAGAAGCAAAGATTTGAGTTAAAAATGTTCGCTGTGAAAGAATATTCAAAGATTTGCACACTTTTTCCAGGATAAAAAGAAAAATAGCATATCTACACACGTTATGAGCTTGTAGATCTGCTATCTTTTTTTAAAGCTAAAGTTTGAAATAATGGTTAAAACAACATTACATAATTACGAATAGCACAGAGGAAGAAAGAGAGAGAGAGAGAGAGCGAGAGAGAGAGCGAGAGAGAGAGAGAGAGAGAGAGAGAGAGAGAGAGAGAGAGAGAGAGAGAGAGAGAGAGAGAGAGAGAGAGAGGGGAAGGAAGGAAGGAAACAAAGAGATGGGTGGGTGAGGAGACTAGTGTGAGAGAGTGTGTGTGTGTGTGTGTGTGAGTGTGTGTGTGTGTGTGTGTGTGTGTGTGTGTGTGTGTGTGTGTGTGTGTGTGTGTGTGTGTGTGTGTGTGTGTGTGTGTGTGTGAGAGAGAAAGATAAGCAACACAAATGGCCTGGGAATTAATATAGGGAGATTATCGCCATTGATAGGAGCATGGCTTTGAAGTGATCGAGGCTGATTATCTCAATATAATCTGTACGAGTGCACTAACTATCATTTCACCCCACACGCACTTCCCAGCTTTTCAGCTGGCTCTAATTGGGACACGGTTTACTGGGGCTGCTAATGACAAATCACTTGGCTTTGCTTTGCTTCCCGACGCCAAACCATACGTAGCCTCCAGACAAAACACTAACATCACAGGCTGAATTTCAGGAAAGCTACAGCGAGAGAGGACCCATTTAGGCCTGACCTCAAAATGAAAAAGAAATAAAATCCTCCAGTTTTCTGAAATAAATATTTTCACGATTTTTCAAAAATAGCAGACCTACAAGCTCGTAGCGCGCCACTCGGTGGCGCGCTATGAGCTTGTAGATCTGCTATTTTTCAATAGCTAAATTACAACATAATGTTTAAAACACCAAAAGGGGTTCCCGTCCAAAATGGGTTAAGGGCCTCTCAAACGTGAAGTGATTTAACGCGGCTATAGTTCATTTTCAACGAGACCTGCGTTTTTTTTGCGCGGAGCAGTCGCGGTTGCGACAACGCAGGCTTATTTACGTTAGCGCGGTCCTGTGAATTTGATACGCGTGTGCTCGTTTCGTGCTCATTTGGAGCCATATCTACAGAACTGGTGGGTCAAACTGAACAACATGTCAATATGTCTCCACTATATTATTGACAGCCCAGTTTCACCATGATGAAGCAACACAGATATCGTGGCCCACAGTCAGTCCCTGAAACCTGTTGTCATCAAGCACTTCATAAATTAACAATCTAGATATCTCCAATGAACAATAGGGCACATAATGATTAAACCTCCTGATTTGTTTTGTTCAACGTTGCTTCAGTAATATTTTCCAAATCACATATTATGGTTCAATAAAACAATAGCATACAAAAAACTAAAACATGCTAACCCTCCCACTATTAAAACCTCCAGATTTTAAGCAAAAATAATTCACTGAAACAAATCTTTTTTTCTGAAGTCTTCCAGTCAGCACTTGGACAATAATGCCACAGCACTGTGACTGATCCTGTTAAGGTCTTCATAACATCTAGTTAGTATCACTGGAGTCTCAGTGTTGCATTTAACACTGAGTCAATAATATAGATGACTGAAAACAAACTGGGTGACTTTCTGGGGACTCATGACTCTTCTTTTCAACATGGCCTGGAAAACAAAGTATGTTACACTGGCCAGGTGCTCCTAATGCACCTAATGAGGAGTCTCAAGTGGTCCGACATCCACATGATCTGTGGGAGAAACACACACAGGGCAGTACACCATATACACAGCATAGGCCCTGCAGGCCAGGCCAAAGGGGCACACACAGGGCAGTACACCATATACACAGCATAGGCCCTGCAGGCCAGGCCAAGGGGCACACACAGGGCAGTACACCATATACACAGCATAGGCCCTGCAGGCCAGGCCAAGGGACACACACAGGGCAGTACACCATATACACAGCATGGCCCTGCAGGCCAGGCCAAGGGACACACACAGGGCAGTACACCATATACACAGCATGGCCCTGCAGGCCAGGCCAAGGGACACACACAGGGCAGTACACCATATACACAGCATGGCCCTGCAGGCCAGGCCAAAGGGGCACACACAGGGCAGTACACCATATACACAGCATGGCCCTGCAGGCCAGGCCAAGGGACACACACAGGGCAGTACACCATATACACAGCATGGCCCTGCAGGCCAGGCCAAGGGACACACACAGGGCAGTACACCATATACACAGCATGGCCCTGCAGGCCAGGCCAAGGGACACACACAGGGCAGTACACCATATACACAGCATAGGCCCTGCAGGCCAGGCCAAAGGGGCACACACAGGGCAGTACACCATATACACAGCATGGCCCTGCAGGCCAGGCCAAGGGACACACACAGGGCAGTACACCATATACACAGCATAGGCCCTGCAGGCCAGGCCAAGGGACACACACAGGGCAGTACACCATATACACAGCATGGCCCTGCAGGCCAGGCCAAGGGACACACACAGGGCAGTACACCATATACACAGCATAGGCCCTGCAGGCCAGGCCAAGGGACACACACAGGGCAGTACACCATATACACAGCATGGCCCTGCAGGCCAGGCCAAGGGACACACACAGGGCAGTACACCATATACACAGCATAGGCCCTGCAGGCCAGGCCAAGGGACACACACAGGGCAGTACACCATATACACAGCATAGGCCCTGCAGGCCAGGCCAAGGGACACACACAGGGCAGTGCACCATATACACAGCATAGGCCCTGCAGGCCAGGCCAAGGGACACACACAGGGCAGTACACCATATACACAGCATAGGCCCTGCAGGCCAGGCCAAGGGACACACACAGGGCAGTACACCATATACACAGCATAGGCCCTGCAGGCCAGGCCAAGGGTCCGTGATACCATAATAATTATGCATTATACTAGTCCATATACCGGTTTGGGTATCCATACCAAGCTTTGCTAGTACAATTCACCCACTTGAAGGAGAGCCCATGCAATGCTCAGCGCCCATTTCGGCGCCATACATGGTCATTTTCTGGCCTCAAC
Source organism: Protomyctophum parallelum (assembly GCF_964188405.1). NCBI lineage: Eukaryota > Metazoa > Chordata > Actinopteri > Myctophiformes > Myctophidae > Protomyctophum > Protomyctophum parallelum. Next base: position 10,128,902 of record NC_139709.1, read on the forward strand.
TTTTGACGACACTACTAAAATTATTATTAGTTGGATGTTTTACATAAATGTCTGGACTCTGTGGTTCAGGTATTGTTTTACATAAACGTACAGTATGGACTATGTCAGAGGTGGGCAACTGGTGGCCCGGGGGCCACATGCGGCCCCCACCTTCACTTAATGCATGTTAACATCAGAATACTGATTTCAGCTCTTACAATTCCAAACACGCTTTAATTACTTCATGACTAGTATTAAATGACTCGTACTTAATGACTGTAGTATTACAATGTTATTGTCTTTTTGTGTCCAATATAGTTATGTTAACAGTTCATAAAGTTAACATAACTCTAACTAAATGCATTTGAAATTCAATGAAAAGGTTACTTTTCAGGATTACAATTAAAGAAATAGCTTGTAGATCGGCTATTTTTGCTACGACAGTAATATGCACCGTGGCCCCTCTGGAATGAGTGTGGGAATATATTGGCCCTCGCCATCGTCAAAGTTGCCCAGCCCTGGACTATGTGGTTCAGGTATTGAGTATAAGTGCATTGAACAACTCAGCAGTTGGGTGTGAATTAAATTAAATTAAACAAGGACAAAGTAATAGTTTTGGGAGCCTTAAGGAAGGACGATTAGAAGTCAGTGCTCAGCTTCAATAAGCAATGTGAAAAAAAGAAAAGGAAAAAGAAATAAACGCAAACCCAATCCATAAATCTTGGCGTAATCACGGACTCAGACCTGACTTTCAACAACCACATTAAGACAATAACAAAGTCAGCCTTCTAACTACCACCTTAAGGATATAACAAAGCCTGAAGAACGTATTGTGCCTCGGCAGGATTTGGGAAGACTTCTTTCTGTTCAGTAGACTCACAGCTACCGCAACAGTGCTGTCTCTAGAGCACTGAATTGTACTGTGTTGTATTGCATTTTATTGTATTGTATTGTACTCCACTATATTCCGCCTTGTGAAGCACTTTGGTACAATGAGAGTTGTTTTTAAATGTGCTATATAAATACATTTGATTTGATTTGATTTGATTTAGAGCTCTCCCACACGCCCAGGAAACCACATATAGCTCTGCTACAGCTCTCAGTTCTTTTAAATCAAAGCTAAAGACTTTTCTGTTTTCCCCGCTACTTTTTTTTATTTAAGCTTTTGATTAATTTCTTGTGCACTTCTATTCTTTTTATTGATTCTTTTTTAAAGCCTTTTCTTGTCACTCCAGCTGAAGGAACTCTATCTATTCAGAGAGTCTCAAAAGGCTTTCGCTGTCTCACTTAGTCCTGCATGCTGCTCTTAATGTCATAGTGTAAAACACTATGAAGTGGCGTGTTGAAGTGTGCTATACTGTACAAATCACCTTGTCCTGCTGCCGTTGCTGCTACAGTATGACGCCTGAATGTCCCTCCGGGGACCAGTAAAGGTTTATGTTACAGATTACAGAAGTTCACATTCAGTAGATTGTCAGTGCATTGTCATAAACAGAACGTTGGCAGTGAAAAAGAGGGCATTTTGCCAAGGTGTTATACAGTATGTTAATTATACCACAGGTCGTTTCGAGGAAGGAATCTGATTGGTTGAAACAGCCTTCTAGCCGTGGATCAAACCAGCACCACTCCACACCTAATCAAAACAAAGAATTCAGCTGGTCTGTTTTCCCAGAGCGCAGCAAAGTCGGTGGCTACTGGCTAGGCTAGCTAGTTTCTTTGTGGACATTTGTGGTCGTAGTGACTACATCTGTCATTAAGAAATGATCTTAAATCCCTTTATTTTCGATAGGTTTTTAGTAATAGTACAACATTACAGAGACTTTAGTTGTCACTGTACAATACTTTAAAACAGTTGTCATGTTGCACACATGCCTAAAATAGGTCTTATTTGCGTTGAAAACAATGTATTTCAAACTCAGTTTTCTGTCCCCTCAATGTCGTAACTCTGTCTTACTCTACGGCTCTGCGTTATATCTTATCCTACGCCCCCTCGCTCCGCGTCACATGACAACCAGCATACCTGATGTTATTGGTCAGCCCGGTGTCGGGGTCCACGGCGCCCACTCGGCCCACGGTGCAGGAGGGCGGGCAGTTCTCCGACACGTCCATGAGGTAGCGGGTTCGAGAGAAGCGCGGGGGCTCGTCCGCGTCCAGCACGGCCACCCTGACGGACGCCCGGTCCTTGAAGGGGCCGCGGCGGAGGAAGCGAGGGTCCACGATGGGGTTCAGGACCTCCACGGAGAACGAGTAGGAGCTCCGGCTCTCGTAGTCCACCGCCTGCATGGGGGAAGGAAGACATTTTAGACATTAGAGGGGTTTTATATATTTAACCCTCCAGACAGCCCATTGTTCAATTTAAAGACATACTGACATACTGACATACTGTAGAAACATTCACTTTCACACGCACGCACGCCAGGGCTCCAGACTAACTTTTTTCACCACCGTCCCGGAACCGTCCCAAAATACAATTTGAACCGTCCCGAAGTAAATGTATACCGTCCCGGGGGGAAAAAAGTACAAAAAAGCACCACTCAAATTGTGAAATTAATAACTGTATTCCTATTGTAATAGAAATACAATTAAGCCAAACAAATAATGTGCTGTATTGAATACATGCAGTACATTATTTGTTTGGCTTCATGTTTCTTCTGTAGATACACTGATTTAGTCAAAATGCTCCCAGATGAAAAATAGGGCTTGGTTAAAAATCAGAGGCTTTGTAATTAATTAATCTAAATTAATCATATTTTAATCGCATATCTATATTCGACCTGAGAACAGTGATATTTATTTTCAAATGGATTTTGTTATTTTGGTGTAGCCTACCAGTGAATCAATGAATAGTGACTACAGTAGCTTATAAAACTTTGGTGTAGGCTACTTGATCAAGACCAACAGATAACGTGCAGCAATGCAGGTATATGAATACTCAAATGTCTACATGGTTGGCATGAGAAAACAAATAAAAACAACTTTATTAGGGGGAATACTAAGACGAAGGATCAATAAATAATAATAATAATAAATACAATCAATAAAAACTGTGGAATGAGAGCGTTTTGGGGTGTGCATTCCACAGTGTTGGGGCAGAAATTCCAGAACAATCTGAGCATAGAAAACATCTGTTGCTTCAGAGGATATATACCAACATATTATTTAATGTCGATGCCAGCTAGCAAGCCTAGCATGGAAGCTAACGTTAAACGTTGGTGTAGTGTAGCCCCATGTCCATAATGGAACCTTTCTGTGGCACACAACCATGGTTTTATCCAAGCTTCCAACCGATAGTTTTTCAATCTAAATGTCCCATCCACGGGGCAAAAGCAATATAATTCCTATGATTCCGTTGGGTGAATGTAGTTTGTGCGTTGTTGTTGCTGTTGTCAACTGTCTGACTCTGGCAAATTCTCATGCTGCTCATCGCTGCACACGAAATGCGCATTTTCAGTGTAAAAACTCCTCTCGTCCCGAAACCGTCCCGAATGAGATACATTATGTCCCAAATAGATATTTTACAGTCCCCGGGACGTCGGGACGCCGTTAATCTCGAGCCCTGACGCACGCACGCACGCACGCACACACAAACAAGCTTAGGTGGTTCGGGCATCTGCTCTCGACCTTGTCCTTGAGGCACATCCCACTAGAAGGAGACCCCAGGGCAGACCAATGAGGATCAGATGGAGGGATTATATCTCTAAACTGGCCCTGGAACACCTCGGGATCCCCCAGGAGGAAGTTACTATAATGTTGCTCTGGAGAGGGAAGTCTGGAGCTCTCTGGTGGAGCTGTTTCCCCCGCGACCCGACTACGGACACACACCCTCCTCACTCTAAAGACATTTAGACAGAGTTATGTTAGAAAGGTTGGAATGGTCCACTGGAGAATAACAGTACACTGCAGGACACGGTCATTTTCTGAGTTTGGACGGGGTCGGACTGACTGACTGTCGTATGCCCCAAAACCTACTCTCACGCTCCTGAGGTGGACGGGGTCTGACTGACTGACTGTCGTATGCCCCAAAACCTACTCTCACGCTCCTGAGGTGTAGCTCCTGACTGACTGACTGTCGTATGCCCCAAAACCTACTCTCACGCTCCTGAGGTGTAGCTCCTGAGGTGTAGCTCCTGAGGTGCTATTTTAAAGTGACAGCAGCGACGGTTCGAATAAATGTGACATTCCTAGACCATCAAACGCCCTGACACAACAAGGACTGAAAGGCTCAAAGGCTGGAAGCTATACAAGATAAATTGTTCATTTTGAACCACAGTTTAGAGCAGCACGTGTTTGAGAAATTAATTAGAGGTGAGACAAAAACACATCACACGTATAAGTGTCATAATTTGCGCTGAACGGTTCCAACAGCTACTGTACTAACACACTATAGAGCCCGGCCATCTGTTTGTGTTATTCGATTTGGAGCAATGTTAGCTCCCCTGACATTGACCATGAAGTTACACGTCTAATGCTGATTCAAGAACAACACCTTTCCAAAACAGGTAAGCGTTTCATGGAATTGCCACAAACACAATTCATTTGATACACTGACTAGACATCACATTACATGCCCTAGAACATGAGGGCATATGGCCTATAAGTAGTTATAATGTGAGAAAGAGAGAGAGAGAGAGAGAGAGAGAGCTTTGTTTAAAACAATGATTTATTCATCCAAACGCATCTAGGATTTTGACTTCATGCGACGTTCTTTTCTTACAGTGTATATTGTGTTGCATATACAGTATATAGACTATAATGTGGCACTATATGCATATTGTTTTGGGTCTCTTTGACGAGGTGGGGAGAATATGGAGCCATACTGTACTGTATTATGTATAGCTATATGGCTGGATTGAATGCTATTGTAAAAATTCATCCGAGAAACGCCTGCGACGGGACTATACTCACTCATGCAGCATAATCGACACCCCTCCACTCCAACATTGTTGTGTGGCGCAATGTTGGCAACGTGTGTGTACGTGTGTGTGAGTGTGTGTGTGAGTGTGATGTGAGTGTGTGTGTTTGTGTGTGTGTGTGTGTTGGTGGGTGGATAGAGCTGGCAGGTTCTATATCCTTTGTTCTGTTGGTAGGTGTTGTTTAACGGTCTTGTGGAACAATGTGGGAGTATCTTGGACACAGGTGCTTTTTAGTTTGGAGAATATTCTAAATTGGTTTGAAGAATTAGGCGATACACGTACAAGTGCTTTTGAATTCGCACGCTTGGTTGCACGCATCGACATCGACAGCTCAAAACAGGCAATTTTCTCATTCCAAATAAAAACGAAGACTAAAGGGATTTCCAAGGGATTTACCTCCCGTTAGCGTCCAACATCCAACTGTGTTCATTTAAAAGCACAACAATGAGTCATGCAGCCGGTTACAGCAGTACTGTCTGCATAAAGCAACGCCTCCTTCTCCTTCCTGAATGCTGCCACGCGTTTGGGGGAAACGGGGGCTCGTTTAGAGGCCGGCGATTGTTTGCGGGAGATGTTAGGAAGCCTATTTTGTGGGAGGTGATGCTGTGTGTGTTCTGTGTGTGTGTGTGTGTGTGTGTGTGTGTGTGTGTGTGTGTGTGTGTGTGTGCGTGTGTGAGCGCTGCTCGCCAGCAGGGTCGGCTCAGAAGCAATGAAACCTCTGATCAGGTTTGCAGCAATGATTGCTAGACATACACCTGCTGTTGATTACATTTTTTTGGAGCACAACATGTTTGGGTCTGGTTCAAAATATCTCTTTGAGCTATTGCTGTGTGGCCGTGAGTGTATGGATAGGGGACCCAGCAGGATACATAGACTCTCTGCTCTGAAGGCTCTATCACTGACCAATTCATAGAGAAGACAGAAACAGCCAAGGTTCCCTAGCTGCGGATTAGACCATATTGAAATACTCTCTCTCTCTTATTAACATTGATTTTACAATATAAATTGGGGTCCCAGAGATAGAAATGGCATTAAATGGGGGTCCGTATAGACTAATGCATGTCAAACTGGGGGGGGGTCCTAAACGGGTTGAGAATCATTGCTAGAGCCGTAAAGAATCTTCTCTCATGGGGGTCCCTGGCATGTCTTTTCAAATGGGGGTCCGCGGGATGATTAGTGTCAGACTCTGCCAGATGTTTAATGTTTGTATGTGCTACCTTTTTGGGATTTTTTTAAATTCCTATTGTTTGACAGATAGGACTTCTGTTTGGATGTATGGGCTGTCAGTGAGACATTGTACATATAGTTATACCACGTTGAGACATTGCACATATAGTTATACCACGTTGAGACAATGAGACATTGCACATATAGTTATACCACGTTGAGACAATGAGACATTGCACATATAGTTATACCACGTTGCTGGCTAGATGGACGCGGCCTGCATATAATGATGTTATGTCAGTTGTGTTGGTTGGATCGCCCTGCGGCGAAGCTGGAGGCAACTCACAGAAATACAACCTCCATCTCTGTGCAAGTATGTTACCAACCCAATTCAGGCCCCTCTCTCTCTCTCCTCTCTCTCTCTCTCTTGAGGTGAATAGTCTCTCTCTCTCTCTCTCTCCTCTCTCTCTCTCTCTTGAGGTGAATAGTCTCTCTCTCCCTCCTCTCTCTCTCTCTCTCTCTCTCTCTCTCTCTCTCTCTCTCCATCTCTCCTCTCTCTCTCTCTCTCTTGAGGTGAATAGGTTAAATCTTTGTGCATGTTCATCGAGTGGATAAATCTGTAATTCAAACACGGGGGCAGAGAATAGAATGATTAAAGAATAGATTGATTAAAAACGATGAGTCAACGAGAGGTGAACTGAAGGACGCCGACTTTGAAATACAAGGCGTACTGTACTAGTGTACGGAAAAAAACATCTTTCTCAGGAGGAGGAGAAAAAGGAATATAATATATAAATATATAGAACAACAATACATGGGGGACGTCAGGGAGACGGAGTGGTGTAGTGGAGTGTGTGTGTGTGTGTGGGGGGGGGGGGTGTGGGGCACAGCGGGGAGGGAAAACAAATGGAGGTGGAGGAGGATGAGGGGGGAGGGTACGTGACGGCTGGAGAAAAGGCTCCTCTAACAGGTTCCCATTAGAGAGG
>NC_139709.1:10136146-10158646 GCF_964188405.1 Protomyctophum parallelum
GAAGCTATGTTTCTATGTCAGTCATTCTTTGATTTTTCAAAAATAGCAGACCTACAAGCTCGACCTATACAAGCAGACCTACAAGCTCATAGCGCGCCACTCGGTGGCGCGCTATGAGCTTGTAGGTCTGCTATTTTTCAATAGCTAAAGCATGACATAATGCTAACACCAAAAAGGGGTTCCCGCCCCAAAATGGGTTAATCCATCAATGGTCTTAATGTTTTGTATCAAGCACTTGCTGTTGATATGTGCTGTACATCACTCTTTCTGTCTTCCCTCTCTCTTTCTCTCTCTCTCTCTCTCTCTCTCTTCTTCTATCACTCTTTCTGTCTTCCCTCTCACTCTCTCTCTTCTTCTATCACTCTTTCTGTCACTGTTCCCTCTCACTCTGTCCCTGTTCCCTCTCACTCTCTCTCTCTTCCGACAGCTTTTCTGTGTCATTTCTCAGACTCCATCATCATCATATGGTCTGACTTCACCTCGTCTCGGCTCTCCATCGCTCATTCCCTCACGTCTCTCTCTCTAGCCCTGCTCCACGTCTCTCGGCGTGCCAGACATCTCACCGTAGTCATCAGAACACAGCATGCATATTATCTCCCTTTTAAGAGTATATATGCCGAGGTTTAACGGGACTTATTATGTCTCAGAACGCTTTGGAGGAGAAAAAAAAACTTGTCAGTGCATTTCTCTTCAGTAGACTCGACTGCCTGGAAAAAGGAAAAATCAATCAAAACACTGCAGTTGATTCAGAACACCGCTGCCCTATAGTCTAGTCCTCACTAATAAAAGAGAAAATGGATCATATCATTCAATCTTTGCACACCGGCTCCCCCTGCCTGTCAAAGAATTGATTTCAAAATACTGTACTAGTGTTGGTTTTTAAAGCATTGGATTATGGTTTAGGGGCAGAATCTGAACTTGTGCTTTATCAAGATCTATATGCAGACCGACCTCTCAGGGTGTCTGGGATATAGGCCAGAACCACCAGGACTGAGGTCAGGGTTAGATTGAGAGTTATAGGGTTAGTGATAGGGTTAGTAGAACTCTGCTTTATCCAGTTAAGACTGAGGTTTAGGGTTAGATTGAGGGTTATAGGGTTAGTGATAGGGTTAGTAGAACTCTGCTTTATCCAGTTAAGACTGAGGGTTAGGGTTAGATTGAGGGTTATAGGGTTAGTGATAGGGTTAGTAGAACTCTGCTTTATCCAGTTAAGACTGAGGGTTAGGGTTAGATTGAGGGTTATAGGGTTAGTAGAACTCTGCTTTATCCAGTTAAGACTGAGGGTTAGGGTTAGATTGAGGGTTATAGGGTTAGTGATAGGGTTAGTAGAACTCTGCTTTATCGGTTAAGACTGAGGGTTAGGGTTAGATTGAGGGTTATAGGGTTAGTGATAGGGTTAGTAGAACTCTGCTTTATCCGGTTAAGACTGAGGGTCAGGGTTAGATTGAGGGTTATAGGGTTAGTGATAGGGTTAGTAGAACTCTGCTTTATCCAGTTAAGACTGAGGGTTAAGGCCTATTCATAGTCTGGATTTTCGGTGGTGAGGTGACCACCGCTCCGGTGGTGAGCTGACCACCGGAGCTGAAATAACGTTGAGCGGTGGTGAGTAAAAACAGAGAGAGCTGGAGCGGTGGCGGTGGTGGTTTGCTCTTCACAGTGGCTCGTGACGTCATGTTGTAGTTCGGTGGTCACCCCACCACCGTAAATCCAGACTATGTATGAGCCTTTAGGGTTAGATTGAGGGTTATAGGGTTAGTGATAGGGTTAGTAGTCGGACAACGTGCCAAGCGTGACGTCAGCCAATGGCTGACAACAGGGACGTCGCTGACCATTTGGTTGCCCTACTCGCATATTCTGTGTGCTGCCCCCCCTTCCCCACGACAGCAGTATTATTACGCAGCGGACCGGCGGAGAAAATTGTTAGTATACGAAGGTCGGCTTGGCCCTTTTGGACACATTTAGTTGCCTCCTCTGTGTGTTGCCCTCCTCGGTGTGTTGCCCTCCTCGGTGTGTTGCCCTCCTCGGTGTGTTGCCCTCCTCGGTGTGTTGCCCTACTCGCAGCGCGTATTGCGCGTATACGAAGCGACGGCGCTGGCTGACATGCAGGACATGTCCATACTGGCTCCATTGCATGGTCTTGATAAGGGCTGGTGATGACGGGGGTGCATACTTACTTTAGACTAGTCATTGGTTAGACATGGGTTAAGGTTAGGTTTAGGTGTGCTGACCGTGGGAGGTTAGGTTTAGGGTGAGCGTTTGTGATAGGTTGGAGTAGTAGGACTAACTGGTCTAACAATGACTAGTCTAAACCAAAAACTGTCTAAACTATACTGCACCCGTGATGATGGAGATTAAATGGTCTGATAACATGCAGCGAAACCGCTATCAGAACTAAACGTGGTGTTCTGTTTTAATACAACGCATACTGTATCTCTAACAGACTGGCAGAAAACAGCAGCGCTGCTACAACTCTCAGTTCTTTTAAACATGCCACCTTTTTTTGATGCTGCACTTTATTCCATCAATGGTCTTAATGTTTTGTATCAAGCACTTGCTGTTGTTATGTGCTGTACAAATATGCCTGCCTTTTGCCTTGAAATTTATCTTCCTGCTCAGTAAAAGCCTCAGCGCCAATTTAATTCAGAGAATGTAAAAATGGGACAGAAAAAAACAAATCATCCATTTTACACTTTCAGAATTAAATGGTGTTCAGGTTCAGGACACCAATTTATTGTAATTGGTCGGGTCGAGTACAAGTGTACAAGTCTAAGCACAGGGTGAATGTTTCAACTAGACAGACAAATGAGGTCTAACAGGCAAAATCAATACACCCATCAGCATCTGAGGTGGTTCACAACAGCCCAAAATGTCTGTCTGTCTGTCTGAGCATTCCTTGTTGGGTTTTTTTGCCAAGAATCTCAACAAAAGTCAATATCTTTATCTCTTCATATATATATATATATATATTTTTTTTTGTTGCTTTGACCACAAAGTAAAGTTTTGTTTTTACGAGGTTAAAAGGTTTGTGAACAACATAGCAGCCGATGTGTACTGTGTGCACCACTGGGACGTTAGATACGGTACTAGAATAAAAAGACGAGCGTGCAGAGTGTCAGCGCGAGTCAACCGCTTAATGCACAGTACAGTACATTCTCAATAGCTTCGTAAACGATTCCATGACCACGATCATCTCCATCGTTACGTGAGAGTCACGATCATCTCCATCGTTACGTGAGAGTGGTGTGAACTGTGTGAACACGCTCTGCTTTTCTTCCTATTCAACGGTACCAGCGTGAATGCCAAGAATAATAGTGGATGAAGTGGTAGAAAAACACTGCAAGCCCTGCTTCAAGATGAAACACTGGGCCTCTTCACCTCTTCATATTCCAAGGGTCAAGTGTGTGTGTGTGTGTGTGTGTGTGTGTGTGCCTGCGCAACCTTCGACATGCTCCCGAGCTCTCTCTGTAAGCTATTTGTGTGTGTGTGTGTGTGTGTGTGTGCAATGCGTATGCGTGCATCAACATGCTGCCTCTCTGTGGGCTATTTGTGAGGGTGCATATGTGTACGTGCGTGCCACATGCACGCTCGCGTGTGTATGTGTCCAACTCCTCCAGTGGAGTGCACGCACGCAAAGTCTTCAACTGGAAGTTTATCTATCTATCTATCTATCTATCTATCTATCTATCTATCTATCTATCTATCTATCTATCTATCTATCTATCTATCTAATGGGAACTATGTGTGCTTATATGTATGAACTGTATGCCCTCCATTCCGAAAATAAAACTGAACTGAACTACCTACCTGCCTATAATATTATATATTGGCATGAAGAACTGTGAGGGGCTTTAACACCAATGTTTATTTTTCATTCCGCTAAGACAGTGTGTATTGTTATCCTTCATGTTTCCCTAGAGAGAGTTGAATTTCGCTGAAAGCCTAAAACGCTCTACCTTCTCTGAGCTTCTTCCAAGTGCTTTTTCTTGATTCGAGCGTGTTGGCATCGAACGAATACACCCAGAGATGAGCTTTTTGTCTGCCTTATCACTGGCATCTCAATCCTTCTAAAGCTAAAGCACAAAGCATGTTGGAGGAGGTGGTGCCAAGCTACTGTACGGCTCAACATGCTACACGTACAGTGTCTCCTGTTACGCACCTGGAAGTATGAAATATTAATCTTGTATTCCAACGTGAGAATTATATATACCTTCTGTTTCATTCCTTGAGCATTCCTTGTTGTTTGTTTTTGCCAAGAATCTCAACAAAAGTCAATATCTTTATCTCTTCATATACCAGTATATATATATATTTTAGCTTTGACCAGGAGGTTAAAAATAAACGTATTTACTGTACACATAATATATAAGATCATAACAGATCAGCCGATGTGTACTGTGCACTGTGTGACGTTAGATAAGGTACTAGCCCATTTAGGCCTGACGTCGAAATAAATAAAAAGTCTTCTGAAAGAATATTATGTTCAAAGATTTGTGCCACATTTTCACGATAAAAAAAAAAGAGCAGAATATTAATCTTGTATTCCAACGTGAGAATTATACCTTCTGTTTCAGACAGAATAAGACCTGACTGTAGAATGTAACACTATACAGTAAAGAACCTGGTGGGGTTTCTTATTGAATTTACTTTTAATACACACATTAATCATGTTACTAAGATTGCCTTCTTTCATCTGTGCAAATTAGAGCCTGTCGTTGGACGATGCAAAAACATTGATTGATTGGTCCGTTTTCCTCAGCTTGATCATTAATGCAATACACTTTTTTCTGGCTTGCCAAAGAATACAACCCACAGATGAAAGCAACTAACATGAGAGAACCTACTCCATGAGAGAACGTACTCCATGAGAGAACCTACTCCATGAGAGAACCTACTCCATGAGAGAACCTACTCCATGAGAGAACCTACTCCATGAGAGAACGTACTCCATGAGAGAACCTACTCCATGAGAGAACCTACTCCATGAGAGAACCTACTCCATGAGAGAACCTACTCCATGAGAGAACCTACTCCATGAGAGAACGTACTCCATGAGAGAACCTACTCCATGAGAGAACCTACTCCATGAGAGAACCTACTCCATGAGAGAACCTACTCCATGAGAGAACCTACTCCATGAGAGAACCTACTCCATGAGAGAACGTACTCCATGAGAGAACGTACTCCATGAGAGAACCTACTCCATGAGAGAACCTACTCCATGAGAGAACCTACTCCATGAGAGAACCTACTCCATGAGAGAACCTACTCCATGAGAGAACCTACTCCATGAGAGAACCTACTCCATGAGAGAACCTACTCCATGAGAGAACCTACTCCATGAGAGAACGTACTCCATGAGAGAACCTACTCCATGAGAGAACCTACTCCATGAGAGAACCTACTCCATGAGAGAACCTACTCCATGAGAGAACGTACTCCATGAGAGAACCTACTCCATGAGAGAACCTACTCCATGAGAGAACCTACTCCATGAGAGAACCTACTCCATGAGAGAACCTACTCCATGAGAGAACCTACTCCATGAGAGAACGTACTCCATGAGAGAACCTACTCCATGAGAGAACCTACTCCATGAGAGAACCTACTCCATGAGAGAACCTACTCCATGAGAGAACCTACTCCATGAGAGAACCTACTCCATGAGAGAACCTACTCCATGAGAGAACCTACTCCATGAGAGAACCTACTCCATGAGAGAACCTACTCCATGAGAGAACCTACTCCATGAGAGAACCTACTCCATGAGAGAACCTACTCCATGAGAGAACCTACTCCATGAGAGAACCTACTCCATGAGAGAACCTACTCCATGAGAGAACCTACTCCATGAGAGAACGTACTCCATGAGAGAACGTACTCCATGAGAGAACCTACTCCATGAGAGAACCTACTCCATGAGAGAACCTACTCCATGAGAGAACCTACTCCATGAGAGAACCTACTCCATGAGAGAACCTACTCCATGAGAGAACCTACTCCATGAGAGAACCTACTCCATGAGAGAACCTACTCCATGAGAGAACCTACTCCATGAGAGAACCTACTCCATGAGAGAACCTACTCCATGAGAGAACCTACTCCATGAGAGAACCTACTCCATGAGAGAACGTACTCCATGAGAGAACCTACTCCATGAGAGAACCTACTCCATGAGAGAACCTACTCCATGAGAGAACCTACTCCATGAGAGAACCTACTCCAGAACACTGGTAAAGCATACAGTACACTATACAGTATATATATATATATATATAAAATAGGAATTAAAAACATTCCAAAAGGGTAGCACATATAAATGGCGGACAAAGTACTCACATTTCCAAAAAGGAACGCTTACACGTTTGGGCTACGCAGCCTTCTCATTTAGTATACATTATATGTGTGTGTGGTGGGAGATGTGTTACTGTGTGTGTGTGTGTGTGTGTGTGTGTCTACACTGCAGTTTTGTGGCCAACACAGCACATGCACATGTCTGATGCCGCGTTCACAGCTTTGCAAAGATGCAAAGCTACACAACGTATCGGTAGCTTTGTGTCTTTTGTAGCTGAGGTTGAAACAAACTCAAACGTTTGCAGCGTCGTATCTTTTTCAGCGGCTATACAAACGTCAGATGTATCTTTGTATCTTCATGTCACTGCATGGCTTCCATTGAAACCGAATGGTATCTTTGCATCTGCGTGTGTGACTGTGAACGCAGCATAACGTTGCGTTCGTGCGGTGGCGGATTTAAACGATGCAGTCTACCATTCGTTGTGGAAGGAAGCCAGCAGCGACATGGCGTTGCAAGCTAAGGGCGCACGTAGATGCTCCGAATCCACTCAACAGGTTTTCTTGTTGTAGTTCTGTCCCCATCTCCTCACTTCTCCTCTATAGCAAATAATAGTATTGAGTCTCTCTCTCTCTCTCTTTCTCTCTCTCAATGCAGAACTATAACCTCATTCAGTGTCATCTCTGTCTCACGAGGAGCTATACCCACTATTCAGTGTCATCTCTGTCTCACGAGGAGCTATACCCACTATTCACAGTGTCATCTCTGTCTCACGAGGAGCTATACCCACTATTCACAGTGTCATCTCTGTCTCACAAGGAGCTATACCCACTATTCACAGTGTCATCTCTGTCTCTCGAGGAGCTATACCCACTATTCACAGTGTCATCTCTGTCTCATGAGGAGCTATACCCACTATTCACAGTGTCATCTCTGTCTCACGAGGAGCTATACCCACTATTCACAGTGTCATCTCTGTCTCACGAGGAGCTATACCCACTATTCACAGTGTCATCTCTGTCTCACGAGGAGCTATACCCACTATTCACAGTGTCATCTCTGTCTCACGAGGAGCTATACCCACTATTCACAGTGTCATCTCTGTCTCATGAGGAGCTATACCCACTATTCACAGTGTCATCTCTGTCTCACGAGGAGCTATACCCACTATTCACAGTGTCATCTCTGTCTCACGAGGAGCTATACCCACTATTCACAGTGTCATCTCTGTCTCATGAGGAGCTATACCCACTATTCACAGTGTCATCTCTGTCTCATGAGGAGCTATACCCACTATTCACAGTGTCATCTCTGTCTCATGAGGAGCTATACCCACTATTCACAGTGTCATCTCTGTCTCACGAGGCGCTATACCCACTATTCACAGTGTCATCTCTGTCTCACGAGGAGCTATACCCACTATTCGGAGATTTAGCATGCAGGCGCAAGTGTGCGTTCCCGTGGCCAAGGCGTGAATCTCGTTTGTGTCTGAGCATAGGCATGGCTGAGGCATGGCAACGCCCCGCCTGCCTGTGATTGGTCTACTGACACTGCCCATCTTGACTGTCCTCCGAGACGCGAGGTTACTCCGTGAGGTGAGATTGAGAAATAAATAATAGGCTACAAGAGAATGACAGCTGGACACGTGTGACAGAATGCAGCCTTGTGAGTTGTAACTAACCTGTACGTTTTATTTTTGTAGAAGAGGCAAACTTATTGTTTATGCCGTTTATGCTTTGATTGAACAATTGATTGAACACGTCTGGTGTACTATGATTTGATTTGGGTGTTAGTGTTGATTATCGTGTATTAATCCAATTATAGTAAACTAATACTATTACACTAAAAAGGATAAAGATGAAGGGAAATAAATGTTTCAACACAAACACTTTATTTTAGAACACACCCAAATTAAATCATATTATGGCGTGCATGTTCAATCAATTATTCCATCAAAGCAAACGGCATAAACAATATTAGTTTGCCTCTTCTACAAAAATAAAACGTTAGTGTTGTATCATACCATAGGCTACTATGGTATGATACCTGTGGCCAAGGGTCGTTCCAGGCTAAGCCGTTATGTCCAGTGGGATCTACGCTCTCTCTCTCTCCCTCTCTGCCCATGGGAGAGCAAAGAGGCAGTCCTCTCTGCCCATGGGAGAGCAAAGAGACAGTCCTCTCTGCCCATGAAGAGCACAGAGGCAGTCCTCTCTGCCCATGGGAGAGCAAAGAGACAGTCCTCTCTGCCCATGGGAGAGCAAAGAGGCAGTCCTCTCTGCCCATGGGAGAGCAAAGAGGCAGTCCTCTCTGCCCATGGGAGAGCAAAGAGGCAGTCCTCTCTGCCCATGGGAGAGCAAAGAGGCAGTCCTCTCTGCCCATGGGAGAGCACAGAGGCAGTCCTCTCTGCCCATGGGAGAGCAAAGAGGCAGTCCTCTCTGCCCATGAAGAGCACAGAGGCAGTCCTCTCTGCCCATGGGAGAGCACAGAGGCAGTCCTCTCTGCCCATGGGAGAGCAAATAGGCAGTCCTCTCTGCCCATGGGAGAGCAAAGAGGCAGTCCGAATACAATTATATTTGATACACAGACAGAATTATTACATTTCTGGTTACAGAGAACTTAAAGTCACAGCAATCTGCTTGTGTTCTGCATTCATTAAACCGAACGGTCTGGTGTGGTTTATAGCAAACGCAGATAAAACAAGCATAATATTTCTCTTTGATGAGCTTAACTGGCAACTGCTGATAAAAAAAACAATACAACGTATTGACACAAGGAATTAACAGTCACACTTGTGGATTACAGTAAAAACACGTTCAGAATCGCGGCCGCGAGATACCGTTTGGGGACAGCCCAGCTGCCTTGTTCCTAATTAACGGGTATAACGGAAGATAATTATGACCATATTATGAGTTCCATTACAAATAATGGCCAAATAATGCATGTCATCTAGCTATTGTTTGCCTGTCTGTCAATATAGTATTTGTAGTTACACGTGTATTGGCTGGTTGAAAGGCCTAAATGACTATACAGCCCTCATTGTTCATTGTTGCACAGGCCTTAAGTGCGCAACAATATCCTCTCTCTCTCTCTCTCTCTCTCTCTCTCTCTCTCTTTTGATAATAGTGTTTTCATATTTCAGTTCAGGGTGTGAGATCACTGGCAGTCTAGTTATCTGGCTTTGTTTTTGGTGTACAGTAGTTCACTTTATTAGGGCTGGTTCTCAACCAGTGAACTTGGAAGGATTGAGTCGACGTCTGACTCAGTTCACCCGGACGAGACCCTCTGCTCTGAACACCGACCGACGCCGTCTATAAAACGGCTCTTCTTTCTCTGAGCAGGAGGCGTTTTGAAAGTATTCCATGTTCTAGCAGTCAGCACAGTGGCAAGTGTCCTGCTGTTGTTTTCTATCCGCTGCAGTCTGCTGCACGGGGACGACGCGACGTGATGGATAAGGATGCTAAGTGGACGAACAAGCTGGTGAGGCTCAGTACAGGCTGAGAGGCCAGACTCACTGAGTCTGTTCTGTTGTGGGGGGGGGGGGGGGGAAGAGAGAGAGAGAGAGAGAGAAGAGGGAGAGAGAGAGAGAGAGAGGGGGGGGGAAGAGAGAGAGAGAGAGAGAAGAGAGAGAGAGAGCGAGAGAGAGAGAGAGAGAGAGGAGAGAGAGAGATAGAGAGAGAGAGAGAGAGAGAGAGAGAGAGAGAGAGAGAGAGAGAGAGAGAGAGAGAGAGGAGAGAGAGGAGAGAGACTATAGGGACTATAACGTGAATCATCCTGTCCACAGCATCCATGCAGGCAGACCAGAGAAGCGTCACCATGTTCTGTGTCCTCCGTTGACCTGCTAGAATGAACGCTTTAAGAGCGCTTTTGTCCCAACAAACCCGCCGCTGTATAATAGGCCTATATATGAACTGGACTAATGGCCTTCTAGTTTTAGTTACTGTATGTAAGGGTCTATTATGTGGCTGTACAATAACAAGGAATATTATCCCTATAGTGAGTGACACCTTTTCAATGCTTAGGTATTCATATCCATCCATCTTCACTAATTCGCCATACCTCTCTCTCCTCTCTCTGCTCTTTCTGTTGTTCCATCACTCAAACTGCCTCATGACTTGTTTCTCACAACTCTCTCTCTCTCTCTCTCTCTCTCATCTCCCTCTTCCCTCTCCTCCTCTCCAGCAATGGATTTATTTTCCTAACGATGCCACAAACCCAGAGGAGAAGCTGTCACAGTGACAAAGTTGCACACACACACGCACACGCACACAAACACACACGCGCACACGCACGCGCACACGCACACGCACACACACACACACACACACACACACACACACACACACACACACACACACACACACACACACACACACACACACACACACACACACACAGGGGGATGGACATCTCATTAGCATATACCCCCCCCCGTCCCCCATGCAGATATAGCAGACAGACAGACAGTATTAAAGGGTATATTTTTAACACACGGTTGCCAAAGGTTCATCGAGCATGCAATGTCATCCCCCAGAGGCCAGCTGACATAATAACACAACCCACTTAGACTGCTTCACAGGTGAGAGGCGATGTGTGTGTGTGTGTGTGTGTGTGTGTGCTCGCTCGCTCGCTCGTGCAATACTGATAATGAGCATATAGAACTCGCCTTCGCACACGCGCACGCACACACACACACACACACACACACACACACACACACACACACACACACACACACAAACAAACAAACAGACACAAGCGTCTTCATTAGCGTACGATTACTGGGAGTGACAGGCAGCTCGAGGGAGGACCTTTTGAAATTGAAATCATTAGGAGTTGAAGGCGAGGCGACGGTTATTGAGCTGAACTAGAGAACGGAGAACGGGCCTCCTTCGTTACGTCAAGGGACCAGATGGAGTTAACCCACGCGGTCGGCGCTAAAAGGCGGCAGTCAAAACAAACCCGCGACAGTCAAACGTCTTCAACCCGCAAATTACAATTATAATTGTAAGCTGTGTAAATATCATCCGCATTTGCATATACTCGCTGCACGGCATTCGTCAGTTGACATGTCTTGTCGACAGCGCGAGCAGATGGAAATATTGAAATATCTACATGACAGAGGATCAAGTGCAGGCCGAGAACATTCTGTTTATTAGCAGGGAAAACAAAACAAACCACATGACCGGCGTTCACGTGTGGAGGTGGAGAGACAGCTCTGTGAGACGGAGGTGGATCGGATCTTCCACGATATTAGGCAATTATAATTACCAAGCTGCACATCGGGAGCAATTAGGCGTTCAGCGTCTTGCTCAAGGACATTTTGACACTAACCACTGCCATCCTCTCCTCTCCTTCTCTAAATGGTAAATGGTGCATTTATATAGCGCCTTTATCCAAGGCGCTTTACAGAGATTGTGCATTACATTCACCCATTCACACACCGATGGCGGCAGAAACCATGCAAGGCACCAACCAGCACATCAGGAGCAATTAGGGGTTCTAGGGGTTCAGAGTCTTGCTCAAGGACACTTCGACACCAACTCTGGGGGAGCCCGGGTTCGAACTGGCAACCTTGCGGTTACCATCCAGCCACTGCCACCGCCGCCCTCTCCTCTCCTCTCCTCTCCTCAGAGCCCTTGTTGGTCTTTCTCCTGTCCTTTCATCCTGTTAGACCTCTAATCTGACAACCTCCCTCCTCCCTCCCTCCTCCCTCCTCCCCGCCTCCCTCCCCGCCTCCCTCCCCCCCCCCCCTCCCTCCCTCCCCCCCCCCCCCCCTCCCTCCCTCCCTCCCTGACCTTGTTCAGGGTGATGACGGCCTCCTGGTTCACTCCGGTGATGTTGAAGGTGTCGCCCGTCTCTCCCTCCAGGATGGTGTAATCCAGCCTGCCGTTCTCGCCCAGGTCTGCATCGCTGGCCGATATGCGGCCCACCTCGGCCCCGGCCACGGCCAGCTCTGACACCGAGAAGGACCACATGCCTGAGGGGGGATAGAGAGAGAGCAGGAGAGTATCCATTATTTAATTAGAATGGATCTACTAACTCTTTTGTTTGTGTGTGTAACCCAATGATTTGATTGGCTAAGCACCCCATAGCAAATTATTTGATTGGCTTGAGCACCCCATAAGCGATGCTTTGATTGGCTGGGCAATGCAGCTATTGAGGATAACAAGTGAGGACAGAAAATGGAATGAGGCCACAAGTGATTATAGGACTTGAGGATATAGACTCATATACCTTCCATTTCCCACACAGTGGGTCGGGACACATCTGGGTTTTAAACAGTGCAGCATAGGCGGCGGGTGCATAAGGCTAGGGAAGGCTTAGCCTTCCCAAAAATTATGCTGGGTATTTTTTTTATATATATAATATATGTGCGCAGCATTATAGAAGGTGTCAGAACTCAGCAGCGCCAGTGCCGCACGGTTCACAGTTCACACCACTGCAGCAACACTGGCACGTTCAGTGGAGTGACTGCTGTCTCTGTGCCGTCTGTGGAGAGCCATGAGCCGCGACTCCCGGAGGGGCAGCAACACGCCAACACCGCCGGGTAATCTACACTGTCACTGACTGACTGACTCGAGACTTGAGAAAAAGACTTCCAAAAGTCGTTGTCTGTGTATAGGCTAATTCATTGGTAAAAGTATGCTAAATAACTCATTTTTAGACCATCTGGGAAATAAATAAATAAATAAATCTGCGGCGGCCTCGCTCCGCTCGGCCGCGAGAATCCCCCCCAACGCAATTCTATAGCCTACCCAAAGGTAAAACGCACCCGCCGCCTATGCAGTGCAGGGTCGGGACACATCTGGGTTTTAAACAGTGGGTCGGGACACATCTGGGTTTTAAACAGTGCAGGGTCGGGACACATCTGGGTTTTAAACAGTGGGTCGGGACACATCTGGGTTTTAAACAGTGCAGGGTCGGGACACATCTGGGTTTTAAACAGTGGGTCGGGACACATCTGGGTTTTAAACAGTGCAGGGTCGGGACACATCTGGGTTTTAAACAGTGGGTCGGGACACATCTGGGTTTTAAACAGTGGGTCGGGACACATCTGGGTTTTAAACAGTGGGTCGGGACACATCTGGGTTTTAAACAGTGGGTCGGGACACATCTGGGTTTTAAACAGTGGGTCGGGACACATCTGGGTTTTAAACAGTGGGTCGGGACACATCTGGGTTTTTTTGTTTCCTACATCTTGTTTTTAATTAGTATTAGTTCAAAATATTAAGAAAAAAACGTTCCAAAAAAAAAAGCATTTTTTTCATGAAATAACAACAAATGCAATGGGGTTTTTTTTCTCATTGAATTATAATTTTTTCAGTAATTTCATGAAGAAATTCCATATAAACAAATGTTTAAGTGCTATTAGTGCTACTACTTCACTGGCTCCCGGTTAAATACAGAATTAGAGTTAAAAATCCTCCTCCTCATCTATAAAGCTCTCAATGGTCAGGCACTACATTATCTCAAAGAACTTATCGACCCCTAGAACCCAAATAGAACACCCGTGCGTTCACAGTTCATTTTGGTGTTTTAACTAAGCATTACTTTAGCTATTGAAAAATAACAGATCTACAAGCTCATAGCGCGCCACTCGCCACGCACACGCTACGAGCTTGTAGGTCTGCTATTTTAGAAAAATGTGGCACAAATCTTTGAATATATATTCTTTCAGAAGACTTTTTATTTATTTCGACGTCAGGCCTAAATGGAAATTGAATGAATTGAATTAGTGAAAATAGCCGACAAGCAAAAAAGTTTGGGAACCACCGTTCTATATAATCCATATGGTTTGCTGCAAGCGCCCGCACATGCACTTTATACTGTACTGCATGTAACCTGCATTTTATGCTGAGCTGCTCTATAAAGTAATTCCAGTGCATCTACAGTTACAGTATTACCTGCTACATTAGGCGAACATAAAAGTCATTCTGATAAATGTCATTTGTGATTTAGCCCATTCTGAACGGGAACCCATGTTGGTGTTAGCATCATGTTATGCTTTAGCTATTGAAAAATAGCAGATCTACAAGCTCATACGAGCTTGTAGGTCTGCTATTTTTGAAAAATCAAAGAACGACTGACATTTTTAGAATCTGATCTCAGGTCAGAATGGGTTAATCAGACCAGTGTGTGTCCAGTGGAAACCTCGTATGAATCTGATCTCAGGTCAGAATGGGTTAGACATTTCATTTGGCTTTGAAGCAGTCCCCGAATAGCTATTCAGCAGCGCCGGCCGCGCCAATATTTACAATAAGCATATTTCATACGGAGATAGCAGCGTGCCATTTAATTTAGAGGAGAGAGGGGATGAAGGCCAGATAAAAAATATAGAAGAACTGGGAAGTGTGTGCGTGTGTGTTGCGTGTGTATGCGTGCGTGTGTGTGTGTGTGTGTGTGCGTGTGTGTGTGTGTGTGCGTGTGCTAGAAATAGTATTAAAAGTGCTTATAGAATATGCCATATATATAACCCACTGCATAATAATAAATAAATATGGTATAAATAAGAAGCCAGGGTGAGTGTGTGTGTGTGTGTGTGTGTGCGCGCGTGTGCGTGTGTGTGTGTGTGTGTGTGCGTGCGTGCGTGTGAAAGAAGCCATGAGGGTGAGGAGGAGAAGAGTGTGTAAATGGAAAACAGACAAGATAAAGGAGAAGTAGAGATTACAGTTATCTTAAGGTTCTGTCTGCCACACAAACACTCCTGTTTTGAAGATGATGAAGCGACGGAGCCGTTATCCGTGACACAGACAGTCCACCTCCTCTTTCTCATCTCCATCTGTGGTTTTTCCATCCCGCTAACGAGACGATGATTATCAATCAAGATAACGGTCTCTCATGTGGTCAGTCTGCTGGCATGTTTAACGCACTCTGATCGGGAACCCATTTTGGTGTTAGCATCAAGTCGTGCTTTAGCTATTTAAAAATAGCAGATCTACAAGCTCATAGCGCGCCACCGAGTGGCGCGATACGAGCTTGTAGGTCTGCTATTTTTGAAAAATCGAAGAACGACTGACATTTTTTAAAATCTGATCTCAGGTCAGAATGGGTTCATCAGACCAGTGTGTGTCCAGTGGAAACCTCGTATGAATCTGATCTCAGGTCAGAATGGGTTAACGCACTTTGGGTGGGAACCCCTTTTTGGTGTTTTTAAGTTATACTTTAGCTATTGAAAAATAGCAGATCTACAAGCTCACAGCGCGGCACCGAGTGCCGCGCTATGAGCTTGTAGGTCTGCTATTTTTGAAAAAAATCGTTTAAAATGTGCCTCGAATCTTTGAATATTCTTTCAGAGTTTCAGTTTTTAACTCAAATCTTCTCTTCTGGAGAGGTCCCCTGGAACAACGTATTTTCAGATGGGGGGGTCGGCAGAGGCATATTACATATCATCTTTGGGGGTCGTTGACATGAAATATTGAGAACCACTGATATCATTATTTTTTATTTCGACGTCAGGCCTAAATGGGTTAAACATGGAGCATTTATTATTTCTCCTTGAAGGTAGTGAGGCGGCCATTAAAGCAGCACATTATACAGGCACTTTCGCCTGGAATGCAATTTGTATAATGGTGGTGGTGGTCTCTATACATCTCTCCTCACCCTGGGTAGTTATCTGAGCCTGCCTTGCATAGCGGCCCGGGTGGGCTGAAAATATATCCATTATCTTCTTACTCAGCTATTCTATGAATGAGGTGTTTTTATTTATTTATTTCATTTTATCGAATAATCAATAAGTGTGTTTTTCGGGATGATAATAATACAAACTATATTAACAAATCTTTTGCAATTCATGTTTAAGCCATTTTAGGCGTGAACCCCTTTTGGTGTTAGCATTACGTTATGCTCTAGCTATTTAAAAATAGCAGATCTACAAGCTCGTAGCGCGCCACCGAGTGGCGCGCTACGAGCTTGTAGGTCTGCTATTTTTGAAAAATCGAAGAACGACTGACATAGAAACATGGCTTTTTCAGAAAACTGTCATTTTCAAACAGACATTTTTTGAATCTGATCTCAGGTCAGAATGGGTTAAACTCTTTGACTGCCATACAGTACAGGGGTTCTCAACGTTTTTGGGCCGGGGAGCCCCCGGAAATGCTTTGGCAATGTCTCTTTTCAAAAATAGCAGACCTACAAGCTCGTATCGCGCCCACTCGGTGGCGCAATATGAGCTTGTAGATCTGCTATTTTTCAATAGCTAAAGCACGACATGATGCTAACACCAAAATGGGTTCCGTTCAGAATGGGTTAATAATAGAGACAATACACCATGAATAAATACTGAAAACAGATACAATCATTAGGGAAGGTGTATCATGTACTATGTGTACTATAATGTAAACTCTTCCTTTCCATTTTCCAGACATTCAGTTGCATTGTTTTAAATATAATTTGGGAACCCCTGCCATATACAGCACCATCCACCAAACCGACTGGTCTGATTCATCCATTTTACACTTTGTAACAAACGGTGTCGTTATAAACTGGTGTCCAAACGACAAGCTCACAGAGTCACGACGCACGCACTGGGACTGCGACACGTTTTCCACGTTGTTGTAAAACGATCAATTCAATTGATCAATTCGATTAACTGCTGCCCCGATTAATAGCTGTCACACACATGGCTGTAGTACTGCAAAGAAGCACACAGCAAACAAACCCAAGAGCAAAGAGTCCAATTCTCTTGACTTTTTCCAGCCCATGAGATATCGAGCACTCACGGACCACCAACTCTACTGACAAAAACATCTGTCAGGCAGGCGGTGAACATCTCGATAGCAAGCCCGGGAACGAGAGAGAGAGAGAGAGAGAGAGAGAGAGAGAGAGAGAGAGAGAGAGAGAGAGATATCACTATTTGCTTTACAGCGACAAGAAGACCATTGGACGGCTAGCGGCTAGCTATCTGCAACGCTACGCGCTATAGGACATCAGATAAAACAGTAAAGCAACGGAGAGAGAGAGAGAGAGAGAGAGAGAGAGAGAGAGAGAGAGAGAGAACACCATCACACAAACACTGCAGCAGTGTTGGTGGCTGACAGGGATGAAAAAGATAAACCCAGCACTTCAGCGAGACAATATCTGGAGCAAATATACAGCCAAATGAATCCCGCACACTCTGACAATATCACACAAAAGACGAAATGTAAGATTTGAGTTATCTGTCACCTCGTACATCATCAGTCCGCGCGGCATGCAGGGATTATCGGTTCATTCCTCAAAGCGGGGAGGGCTTAGCATCCGTGGTTGGCTGAGCGTATTGTGCTGTGCTAGTAGTCGGTTTTTCGGCCTGCCAGTGTTATGGTGCCATATCTGTCATTATTATTAATCCATTCTAAACGGGACCTTTAGATCAGATTCATACGAGGTTTCCACTGGACACACACTGGTCTGATCAACCCATTCTGACCTGAGATCAGATTCTAGAAATGTCAGTCGTTCTTCGATTTTTCAAAAATAGAAGACCTACAAGCTCGTATCGCGCCCCCTCGGTGGCGCGATATGAGCTTGTAGATCTGCTATTTTTCAATAGCTAAAGCATAACATGATGCTGACACCAAAAATGGGTGCCCGTTCAGAATGGGTTAAAGCATTATGGTTATACTTTAGCTATTGGAAAATAGCAGACCTACAAGCTCATATGAACTCTATGAACTTGTAGGTCTGCTATTTTGGAAAAATCGTGAAAATGTGCCTCAAATCTTTGAATATATATAATTACAGAGTGAACATCTTAACTCAAATCTTTTCTTCTGCAGGGGAGGGTCCCAGCTGGAACAACATATTTTCAGATGGGGCTCTGTGGCCAAACACATATAATTCTATAGGGGTCCTTGACATGAACTAATTTGAGCATCACTGTCTGACATAGAAACATAGGTTTTTCAGACATTTGTAGAATCGACCTCAGGTCAAAATGGGTTAAGAACATCATTTTATAATATCATGCATTGAAACCGCAGCAAAGCGCTCCGATATCCGATATCCGTCTGTAATTAATTAATGACTTTTGTAACTATACCATTTTTACATAATCCCTATGGGCGTTTTCCATTAAGCTCGGTTTAGTTGAAAAGTGCCTTCCCGTCCCATTTAGCCTGACGTCGAAATTTTAAAAATGTCTTTTTTTAAAATGTCTTTTTTTCCTGAAAAACCTCATGTTTCTATATCAGTGGTTCTCAATATGTCAAGGACCCCTAAAAGTTATATGTAATATGCCGCCGACCCCCATCTGAAAATATGTAGTTCCAAGAGTTTAAAACGGAAACTCTGAAAGAATATATATTCAAAGATGCAAGGCACATTTTCACGATCTTTCAAAAATAGCAGACCTACAAGCTCTTAGCGCGCCACTCGGTGGCGCGCTATGAGCTTGTAGATCTGCTATTTTTCATTATCTAAAGGATAACATAATGCTAACACCAAAAGGGGTTCCCAACTAAATGGGTTAAGAAAAGTGGTGTTCTGGACGCGGCGGCTCAGACCCATTCAGCGCTGACCCATTTGGAACGTGATTGAGCTGCTGCTACGGATATCATTGTGGCTGGAATGATTCTCCCTGCTTTTTCAGTCCACACGCCGCTGGTCTCCAAGGAGACACACTCATCTCGCTTATCAAAGTATAACTGCCCGTGAAATAGCTAAAGTAATTTCCCCCTCCTAGAAAAGTGTACATCATTAAAAAAAATAAAAGAATAAAATAAATATAAATATCACGGTGCATTATGGCCTCATCTTATTGCTGATCACAAAATAATGTTCCATGCACCTTCAAAGAGAATAACACGAGAGCGAAGAACTGTGGATTCCACATGCAGCTACAAACAAACAAACAGTATATGCTACTATTAGGTGGGTAGGTACTGTAGGTAGGTAGGTGGGTGGGTGGGTGGGTAGGTAGGTAGGTGGGTGGGTGGGTAGGTAGGTAGGTAGGTGGGTGGGTGGGTGGGTGAGTGGGTAGGTAGGAAGGTAGGTGCGTGGATGGATGGATGGATGGATGGATAGATCTTGACATACACTATCAAATCGCCAGCATTCATTTATACATGTGTGGACTCTTTGAGTTAATGAGCTGATGACACCACTTATATATGCCCACTGACTGACTGACTGACTGACTGGCTGGCTGACTGACTGACTGACTGACTGCGTGCTCGTGCCAACGCTAAACGCCACCGTTATGTGACTATATGATTATCCCAGCGTTACCATCTGTGAGCGTCAGCGGGTTTACCACCAGAAGTCATGCAGGGACTATATAGGAGACTCCTACATGAATGACAGGGGGAGTTGGATCCATGACACCCTATGACACACACACACACACACACACACACACACACACACACACACACACGCAGACACGCAGACACAAACACACACACACACACACACACACACACACACACACACACACACACACGCAGACACGCACACACACACGCACACAGTACAGAGGAGGACACATGCACACACTCGGAGAGTTGTCACACACCGCTGTGTGCGAGTGCATCCTGGGAGAGACAGCGACGGGGGGTCTGAGGGAAGGGGGGGGGGGGGGGGGTCTGAGGGACATGCTGCTGGGGGAGGCTTAGTCATTATCAGCTTTCTGTCCACACGGGAGACACATCATACCCTGCACCGACGGGGGGCTGAGAACGGAAAGAAATCTCAAGTGTGTGTGTGTGTGCGTGTGTGTGTGTGTGTGTGCGTGCGCCTGCGTGCGGGTGCATGCATGTATGTGTGTGTGGTTGCAGTGAGAGGAACAAGCGGTGTGACAGAGAGAAGTCCCCGCTGTGCATAAAGACATACGAGGGGAGGGGGGGGGGGGGGGGTACCTTGAAATGAAAATAGTTGGAAATCACTGCTAGAGCCGTAAAAACCTTCTCTTCTGGGGGTCCCTGGCATGTCTTTTCAAATGGGGGTCTGTGGTAACCTGACGCTGCCAGATCCAAGAAGCTTGCTACACAAATTTGTTTCACAGCTTATTGGATCTGGGATCGCGGAAGCAAATTTGATGACGGGGCTGTTCCTTTTTTTCAAGATACTTGGTAGATGATTGGATGGGACCGTCTGTCTATCACCGTGTGGGCGTGCAAACACAACCAATCATATTGACGTGTCTATATAGCTTCACATCCGTTTCGCACATATCCCGCCCTTAGCTCACGCTGATTGGTTCGAACCGGGAGCGGTTCGGTGTTAGCTGAACTCCCTGAGAGATCCCAGATGAGTGCTGTGTTGGGGAACATGGTTACCCAATACCGCCCCCATCTGGCAAAGTCAGGTTAGGTCTGTGGGCTAGTGAGTATCATTTTGGGGGTCCTTGACATGAAAAGGTTTGGGAACCACTGCCCTATAGGAGACACGGGGAGGAGACGCAAACTCCACACAGGAAGGCAGAGGGACTTTCTGACTGTGATGTGCCCTCTCTGACTGTCTCTCTCTCTCTGTGTGTTCCCTCTATGTCTCTCTCTCTCTCTCTCTCTCTCTGTGTCCCTCTATGACTCTCTCTCTCTCTCTCTCTCTCTCTCAGAGGACTTCTGACTGTGATGTGCCCTCTCTGACTCTGTCTCTCTCTCTCTCTCTCTGTGTTCCCTCTATGACTCTCTGTCTCTCTCTCTCTCTCTCTCTCTCTCTCTCTCTCTCTCTGTGTTCCCTCTATGACTCTCTCTCTCTCTCTCTCTCTCTCTCAGAGGGACTTTCTGACTGTGATGTGCCCTCTCTGACTCTGTCTCTCTCTCTCTCTCTCTCTCTGTGTTCCCTCTATGACTCTCTGTCTCTCTCTCTCTCTCTCTCTCTCTCTCTCTCTCTCTGTGTGTTCCCTCTATGACTCTCTCTCTCTCTCTCTCTCTCTCAGAGGACTTTCTGACTGTGATGTGCCCTCTCTGACTCTGTCTCTCTCTCTCTCTCTCTGTGTTCCCTCTATGACTCTCTGTCTCTCTCTCTCTCTCTCTCTGTTCCCTCTATGACTCTCTCTCTCTCTCTCTCTCTCTCTCTCTCTCTCTCTCTCTCTCTCTCTCTCTCTCTCTCTCTCTCTCTCTCTCTCTCTCTCTCTCTCTCTCTCTCTCTCTCTCTCTCTCTCTCTCAGAGGGACTTTCTGACTGTGATGTGCCCTCTCTGACTCTGTCTCTCTCTCTGTGTGTTCCCTCTATGACTCTCTGTCTCTCTGTCTCTCTCTCTCAGAGGGACTTTCTGACTGTGATGTGCCCTCTCTGACTGTCTCTCTCTCTGTGTGTTCCCTCTATGACTCTCTGTCTCTCTGTCTCTCTCTCTCAGAGGGACTTTCTGACTGTGATGTGCCCTCTCTGACTCTGTCTCTCTCTCTGTGTGTTCCCTCTATGACTCTCTGTCTCTCTGTCTCTCTCTCTCAGAGGGACTTTCTGACTGTGATGTGCCCTCTCTGACTCTGTCTCTCTCTCTCTGTGTGTTCCCTCTATGACTCTCTCTCTCTCTCTCTCTCTCTCTCAGAGGGACTTTCTGACTGTGATGTGCTCAGTGGCAGTTCACCCTGCCACTGAGACTGAAGTTAACAAACAGAGTTTGAATTTGCAGAGAATGAGTTTTGTTTGACATTATTTATTGTGCATTTGTTGCTTGATAATTGATTGTTGACTTCATTGAAGGGAGCAACTACTGTGGGGTATGGGAACATGCCAACAGTGGAGGGTTTGTTTAGAGAACTCTTTAATCATGTTGGTCCTGATTCTTTCCGCTGATATAATAACGTGACGCTAGCGGAAAGGCATTTACGTGGATTCCCACATTCATTTGGAATTCATGGAATGGCCGTGAACTTGACGCTCACGTAGGTTTGTCGGAAACTCCGCCAAATCCTACGGGACCTCTTTAGGTGGCGGAGAAATCTACGCAAGCATACACTTGCGTATAGATTTATTCAGAAGGCTTTAGTCTTCATGCTGAATCAATAAATTGTTCCCAAATCTCAGATAAAATATGTAGGCATGAGTCCCCAACATATTGGTCGATCAGCACATAAAAAAATGATAGCCTATATATATATATATATATATATATAAAAGCTGAGTGCACTTGTATGCCTAAATGCATGCATTAGGATATTTCTATCATGCACGATTGGGGCTGCTCACTCGGCAGCCTTCTACTCGAAGTGCAACGGTTGTGAGCTTGTAGATCGGCTCTCGCGGACTCACGCTGCATGTTAAAAAACAAACTCACAATTATAATAAGAACAT
>NC_139709.1:10163646-10176146 GCF_964188405.1 Protomyctophum parallelum
AAAAACAGAGAGATGTGTTTGGGTGAGCGGTGAGGCTCTTACCACCGCGGCTCAGTGACGCCATGTTGTGGTTTTAGCAAAAACAGAGAGATGTGTTTGGGTGAGTCTCTTACCACCGCGGCTCAGGGAAGTCATGTTGTAGTTTTAGTAAAAACAGAGAGATGTGTTTGGGTGGGTCTCTTACCACCGCGGCTCAGTGACGCCATGTTGTGGTTTTAGTAAAAACAGAGAGATGTGTTTGGGTGGGTCTCTTACCACCGCGGCTCAGTGATGCCATGTTGTAGTTTTAGTAAAAACAGAGAGATGTGTTTGGGGTGAGCGGTGAGGCTCTTACCACCGCGGCTCAGTGACGCCATGTTGTAGTTTTAGTAAAAACAGAGAGATGTGTTTGGGGTGAGTGGTGAGTCTCTTACCACCGCGGCTCAGTGACGCCATGTTGTAGTTTTAGTAAAAACAGAGAGATGTGTTTGGGTGAGCGGTGAGGCTCTTACCACCGCGGCTCAGGGACGTCATGTTGTAGTTTTAGTAAAAACAGAGAGATGTGTTTGGGGTGAGCGGTGAGGCTCTTACCACGCGGCTCAGGGACGTCATGTTGTAGTTTTAGTGAAAACAGAGAGATGTGTTTGGGTGAGCGGTGAGTCGGAACGCGCGTGTCGAATTTGAAGTCGGTGGGGCGAACGGTTCTCGAGTTACGTGGCTTACAGACGTAGGTACAGCGACATGGTGCATTCATATACAGTAAACAGAAGTCATCTAAGCATATATAGCTTGATGCTTAGCAGAAATCGGATATTAATGAATATAATGAATATTATTGGATCGGTCGGTCGGTCGGTTGGTCGGTCCGTCCGTCTTTGACCCTTTCATGTGCCATTTGTTTTGCGTCATTAAAAGAATATGAAGTAATGTCCCAAAGCCAGACATTGGAGAGGTGCTATAGCCCCTCCAATGTCCCAAAGCCAGACATTGGAGAGGTGCTATAGCCCCTCCAATGTCCCAAAGCCAGACATTGGAGAGGTGATATAGCCCCTCCAATGTCACAAAGCCAGACATTGGAGAGGTGCTATAGCCCCTCCAATGTCCCAAAGCCAGACATTGGAAGAGGTGCTATAGCCCCTCCAATGTCCCAAAGCCAGACATTGGAGAGGTGCTATAGCCCCTCCAATGTCCCAAAGCCAGACATTGGAGAGGTGCTATAGCCCCTCCAATGTCACAAAGCCAGACATTGGAGAGGTGCTATAGCCCCTCCAATGTCCCAAAGCCAGACATTGGAGAGGTGCTATAGCCCCTCCAATGTCACAAAGCCAGACATTGGAGAGGTGCTATAGCCCCTCCAATGTCCCAAAGCCAGACATTGGAGAGGCGCCTGGCAGGCAGCGTGTACGAGACGTTTGCCAGAAAGACCAAAGACCAAATTCCAGACGGCTCAACCTTCAGAGCCCCACCGTAATAATTAATTAACGAAGCTGTCAAAAAGATTTTTTTTTTCTTTCTGCGAGCAAGTGCGCCGTCATTATCTCGTCTGAAGGAGTCATCCTTATTCCGTTTGAATTAATTCCAAAGCACAAGGTTGTGGAGTCAACTGGAGATGTGGTGAGATGAGAGTGGCTAAAAAGGTCCCATTATGGTGACGGAGCGGCCGATGAATCCACGAGGTCTGACGCCCTGACACGCGTCTGTCTGTCCGGCTGACGGATGTGTGTCAGAGTGGAGGATAGAACAGCTTGTGACTGACCGGCTCTAAGCAGACTGACGCTCCAGATCAGCCTCCACCTGCCAGACTGACCGGCTCAAAGCAGACTAAAACTCCAATAACAGAACAGCCTCCACCTGCCAGACTGACCGGGTCAAAGCAGACTAAAACTCCAATAACAGATCAGCCTCCACCTGCCAGACTGACCGGGTCAAAGCAGACTAAAACTCCAATAACAGATCAGCCTCCACCTGCCAGACTGACCGATTCAAAGCAGACTAAAACTCCAATAACAGATCAGCCTCCACCTGCCAGACGCTGTTAAGAGGGAAGGGGGGGTGTTGAGGGAGAAGTATAGCAGAGGGTGTGCATGTGGAAAAACTTGGGAGAAATTTCACATTGAGGTTATGAGAGCAACGGTGGTTGTGAGTGAGAGAGGGAGAGAAAGGTAAAGAGAGCCATGGACCCTGTCAGAGAGAGAGAGAGATACAGAAAAGATCGAAGATCGAACAAACTCACACAATCACAACACAAACTAGAAACATATTTGGCTCTAAACAGACAGTATACTGTGGCAGACTACCTAACCACAGTTACTGATAAAAACCCGAGAAAGACTTTGACAATGTACAGACTGTGATTATAGTCTGGCAATAGAGAAGGGCAGACACAGACAGACCTGGCTGCCCAGAGAGGAGAGGCTGTGCTGTCACTGTGATGACGGAGCTATAGAGACAGAGTTACACTTCTTAATACAATGTAAAAACTACACAAATATTAGACAGGAGTTCTTCCCAAAATTTGAACCAAATTTCCAAAGTATGACAGAAAGGGAAAGATTACCAGTCCTGTTCTGGGGGAACAGAAATAATGTGCAGTTTTGGTTGCAAAATATGTCAATTCCTGTCACAAGAAAAGGGACAACCAGTAGGACACACATACAGTATGCCATGTTTTATTTTCTGCACCACCTGCTTTATTTTATGTGAGTGAGAGTGAGAGTGAGAGTGAGAGAGAGAGAGAGAGAGAGAGAGAGAGAGAGAGAGAGAGAGAGAGAGAGAGAGAGAGAGAGAGAGAGAGAGAGAGAGAGAGAGAGACAAAGGGGGGGAGTCAGAGTTTGTGGGCAAGAGAGAGAGAGGGAGAGAGAGGGGGGGGGGGGGGAGGGGGAGAGAGAGAGAGGGGAACATGACTCAGAGCGATGTATCCAGCACTGATTCTACTGTCTATTGAAGCAGAGAGAACTGAACTTTAGATTAAATATTTATAAAGAGCGATAGAATTGGAGAGATAATAGAGATGAGAGATAAAAATATGGCTCATATTAAACAACTTCATTTTAATTAGTTTCCTTTTCTTTTCTTTTCTCCCCATACCGCTTCATTTAGATTCTTCTGTTGTTCTGAAGACGTTTGGAAGCTAATTAGGGAACAACAATTATTCAAATTAATGATTGTCAATTACCTAATTGTTATTATCACCCTCGTCGTCATTATCGAAGTGGAACTCTTTATGGTGTCGTCCACAGTTAACAGTTTTGTATTGAATCTGTTAAAGGACCACTTTTCAACCTATCTTCATATAATAGGTCCTCACTAATAATCATGAAAAAATGGCGCAATTTCTTTCTACTCGGTCTGTGTCTCATAGGAGGGCTGTGGGCAGTTGAGAAACCGTCTTCCAGTGACATCATCGATAATAATAATAATAAAACTTTATTTGTATAGCACCTTTCATGACAAGAAATGCAGCTCAAAGTGCTTTACAGAGCAATGGAGAATAAAAGAAAAGCAAGGCAACGACATTAAAAAAACAAGCAGTAATGCAGTACAGTGAGGACATGAAAAATAAAAAATAAAATATCAATTAAAGGCAATGTTGTAGAAGTGGGTCTTGGGACATATTTAGGCAGGCAGTCATGTAGGTAGGAAGGTGCGAGACCATTGAGAGCTTTATAGACAAGTAAAATAATTTTAAAATCAATCCTAAAAACAACCGGAAGCCAGTGCAGTGAAGCCAAAGCCAAAACTGGAGTATTATGTTCTCTCATCTTAGTTCTAGTTAAAACTCTGGCTGCTGCATTTTGGACAAGTTGTAATCTGTCAGTTGTTTTCTTAGGCAGTCCTGAAAAAAGTGCATTGCAGTAATCAAGCCGAGGAAAAACAAAGGCGTGGATTAGCGTTTTTGCATCGTCCAAGGACAAATAGGCTCTGATTCGTGCAATATTTCTAAGGTGAAAAAAGGCAATCTTGGTGACATGATTAATGTGTGAATTAAAGTTCAATTCAGAATCAATAATAACCCCCAGGTTCTTTACTGTACTGTTAGTTTCTACAGTTAGGTTGCCAAGTCTGCTTATTATTGATTCTTTCTGCTCACTAGAACCGATTATGAGAACTTCTGTCTTATCCTCATTTAGCTTGAGAAAGTTCTCACTCATCCAACATTTGATGCTAGACAGGCAGGTCAACAGCGGGTCTAAAGCACAGGGATCATCTGGAGCCACAGAAAGATATAGTTGGGTATCATCATCATAGAAATGAAAATTGACTCCGTGATTGGTAATGAGTTCGCCCAATGGCAGTATGTACAAGGAGAAAAGCAGAGGGCCAAGAATCGAGCCCTGTGGAATATCAGAACTGATGTCATGTTTGTCTGAGTCAAACTCGGCTAGATTGACAAAGTAACTTCTGTTTGATAGGTAGGAGGAAAACCAGGACAGGGCCGTACCAGACAGGCCTATCCAGTGCTCCAGAGGCTGTATTAAAATTGAATGGTCAATCGTGTCAAATGCAGCCGTTAGATCTAGAAGAGCACGGATACATGTTTCTTGTCAGCAGACACCCTAAGATCATTCATTACTTTTACAAGTGCTGTTTCTGTGCTGTGACCTTTCCTAAAGCCAGATTGGAATTTATTGTGGACATTATTGTTCTGTAGAAACACATCCAATTGATGGAAGATGCATTTTTCTAAAACCTTGCCCAGAAAGGGTAGATTTGAAATGGGTCGATAGTTACCCAAAACAGCGGGATCAAGATTGTGTTTCTTGAGTAGGGGCCTAACTACAGCAGTCTTCAGTGAGTCTGGGAAGACGCCTGATTGTAGAGAGCTGTTTACAGAGAGAGCTGGGGAATACAAGCTAATAAAAACTGCAGGCTTTCTAGTCCTGAAAAGTTGCAATGCGAAAATGGAAGCCATCGTTCTCACGATAATGAAAATCTAAACATTTTTGTAAAAAAAATCTTGTTTAAAAAATAATCTGCCTAATGATGATGTCACTGGAAGACGGTTTCTAAACTGACCACAGCCCTCCTATGAGACACAGACTGAGTAGGAAAAAAATCGTGCCATTTTATCATGATTATTAGTGAGGACCTATTATATGAACATACGTTGAAAAGTGGTGAAGTGGTCCTTTAATAAATACTTCAATCAATCAATCAATCAATGGCCTGAGGCACCACCTGGCCTTACTAATTAGCACACATGTTACGCCCTACCTGGCCCGAAAACGTCAATCAATTAAAAAAAATAAGGTCATTCCCAGAACTGTTGTTTTAGCACAACCTACTGTAGCGACCTCACTTCTCGCACTCTCAGGGCGTCTTACTGGTGGTCTATATGTTTTGTAATAGTAATCAAAATCTACAAAGTAACTATAGTAACCAAAGTTTTCAAATAAATGTAGTGGAGTAAAAAGCACAATATTAGGATCTGAGATGTAGTGGAGTAGAGGTAAAAGTATGCGAAGATTTTAAGTAAAGTACAGTTACGATATTGAGGGGGCAGAAACCGAGGGGGCAGAAACCGAGGGGGCAGAAACCGAGGGGGCAGAAACCGAGGGGGCAGAAACCGAGGGGGGGCAGAAACCGAGGGGGTAGAAACCGAGGGGGCAGAAACCGAGGGGGGGCAGAAACCGAGGGGGCAGAAACCGAGGGGGGGCAGAAACCGAGGGGGCAGAAACCGAGGGGGGGCAGAAACCGAGGGGGGGCAGAAACCGAGGGGGCAGAAACCGAGGGGGGCAGAAACCGAGGGGGCAGAAACCGAGGGGGGGCAGAAACCGAGGGGGGGTAGAAACCGAGGGGGCAGAAACCGAGCGCTCGAGCGCTGTTCATGCAGACTGAAAAGGGGGACAAGCTGTAGTTTTAACAGTATGTTTGTTACAATTACTACAAAACAATCTAAAATAAAGGGATTTAAGATCTTTACAGCTGGGCTGTTGCCTGGGTCCATTGCATTTCTGCCTATACTTCAGGACTTGTCCCTATTAACCCATTTTAGGCAACCCGGGAACCCCTTTTGGTGTTAGCATTATGTTATGCTTTAGCTATTGAAAAATAGCAGATCTACAAGCTCACAGAGCTTGTATAGGTCTGCTATTGTATAGGAAAAATGGAAGAACGACTGACATAGAAACATATAGCTTTTTCAGAAAACTGTCAGGATGTACAGTAGAAGCCATTTTTTACTTTCCACCACTGAGGACAGAGAGAGACTTCCATGGTGTTTTCTGGTCTTTTTTAGAAGACATTTTCACGCCAAAGTAATTTGCACTGATTGCAGCCATTGTAGTGTAATGCCAATGGGCCTGTGGGGAACGCAGCGAGCACAGCGCGGCTCCATTCAGTAGAATGTCAGGCACTGGACAGGTTTGGTGAAGCTGGCATATGGTGTATTGTAACATTTCATACAGCTATAGGGCTCTGGACAATGTGATTACTTACACCAATGGAACGCCAACTGTCAGAATACAATACATGAGACAATATCGCGTAATTAGCTTTCAAATAGGAGAATTGTTCGGGAGGAAAAAATTGCCATTTTTCTTCCAGATATCATAGCATAATAATTAACACAGAACTGGATGATACAGGTAACCGAATCTTTCATTATCATTATTTCTCTGAAAACTAATCCTCGCTCTCTGTGTTGCCGTGAAACGTGTTGTATGGAAGGAAACGTATTATACCAATTTCATGCATTGTAGAGAAACGGAGTCCCGGCGAGGATTGAAGACCGTAATTGCCAAGTTCTGCAGTTTTAACCCAGTAAAGTATGCAGTTAGGAGAGCTGCCGGATGCGCTCCACTGGCGCTGCAGGTGTGAGGAGACAGAGAGTCCCATTAGGACCAGGTTCTACTACATGTAAAGGTCTTCTAAATCAAAGAAACTCTATACTGTATGTTTCTATGTCCAGTGGCTCTCAACCTATTTCATGTCAAGGCGTATACCTAAAGAAATATATGTAATTGGCTGCCGACCCCCATCTGAACATATGTCGTTTCAAGGATCCCCAGAAGCAATTGAAGATTTTAGTTAAAAATGTTCGCTGTGAAAGAATATATATATTCAAAGATTTGCACACGTGTGAAGCGCGGCACAGAGAAAGACTCAGGGAGGGATGGGCTACCCGGTATTATACCACAGGTCGTTTCGAGGAAGCAATCCGATTGGTTGAAACAGCCTTCTAGCCGTGGTTCAAACGAGCACCACTCCACACCTAATCAAAACAAAGAATTCAGCTGCTCTGTTCTCCCAGAGCGCTATAGCAAACTCGGTGGCTAGGCTAGCTATAGTTTCTTGGGACATTTGTGGTCGTAGTGACTACATCTGTACTGTAAAGAAATATGTTTTCTCAGCGATTTTCTTAGTTTTAAGGGTAACTGTTGTATAATTGCATTATTACACTCGAGGGTGTGGTTTAACGTGATTATTGCCACTTCAGTGATGCTTGCGGAACTCGCCTACGTCTCGTTCCTGACCGCATCACTGTCGTGGCAATAATCACGTTAAACCACACCGTCTCGTGTAATATTGCTTAAGTGACTCTGGCATGCCTCTCCTCTCTCTGTCTAGATCTACAATTTCTACATGATCCTATATTATACTCCAGGCTAACCTTTTCCACCATGCACTGATTAATAGAACTGTCTGATCAGGAAGCATTTCCATCACGAGAGGGACCCATGTTTCTACAGTACCTCACCTATAGCATTTATTACTGTAATATGATCATATGTTATAAATCACATGTTTCCACCTCACCCTATAACATTTATTCAGCAACAAATCCTCACGCGAACGCCTATAGGATCTAAGTCTAAAAGTCACAGCTGCTCAATGACATATCTCAGTCTCCTCTGGAACAAAACAATCAAGATAAAACGATAAAATAAAGGTGTAAACAGAGCTGTGCTACATTTAACACTTTGAATAATAGTATCTTGTGAAACAATGAAAAGATTGTGCCTTTTCTGTCAGTCAGAGATATCGTTATACATCCATATATAGGAGACGCTTTATACTTCTTGAAAGTTGACAGCAGCATTTCGATGTTTTTGCATTCATTTGGATATAAACACAATTTGCGTGCCTTCCAAACTCCCCTTGGGTGATCCGTGAAATCCGTGGGAAGTATATTATGTCTCTGATGTCTTGGTATACCGTGGGCAGACGGTTAGGAAGTGTAGCTCAGTCTCTACCTCGTTTTCTGTCTGTCTGTCTGTCTGTCTGTCTGTCTGTCTCTCTCCCCCTACAAATCGTACCCGTCTAATTGTGAAGGCGCGCCACCTGCCCATGTGGTGCCCGAGCCTTTGTTTAGACAGTGCGCCGTAGAGAGGCAGCATTCATGATTCATAAGAGCAGCGTAATGTTAAACCTCAGGGGCTGCAACAGCCGTCTCCCATCAGGCCTACCAATCCGTCATGCATAACCCCTCCAGACCTGGAACGCATCTGTGTCGCTTAGGTTAACAACGCAACTTTAACAACTTTATTAAACATTATTTAAACTTTTACTTTAGCTGTTGAAAAATAGCACATCTGCAAGCTCGTAGCGCGGCACTCGGTGCCGCGCTACGAGCTTGTAGATGTGCTATTTTTTTCAATATTGACGAAAATTGTGGCTGCAGATCTTCGGAATATATTAATCTTTCAGTGCGAATGTTTTTTTCTTTTTGGGGGGGGGGTCCCTGGAACAACATATTTTGAGAAGGGAGGTGGGCGACGGCCAAACACATATAATTTCTGGGGGTCCTTGACATTTAGTCAACAGAAGATATGAGACAGCAGGCCTATAATCTGGTCTCAGGTCTCAGTTAGATAAGGGATGTGTGCCGTGCGGATGTCTGACTGAGGAGATTCGTTTTGCACCTCTACACAGCGGCGGGGGAGTGAGGGTGTGTGTGTGTGTGTGTGTGTGGGGGGGGGGGGGGGGGGGGGTGAGGGGTATGGGGGGGAGGGACGGGGGGGGGTCCCTCCCTAGTCTCCGACAGCAGCAGAGTGATGGAAGCTGCTTAGCATAATATCTGTGGAGGAGAAAAAAGAGAAGGGTGTTGCGTGGATGTGATGACACTTCCACTGGTGTTTTTATGGAGGGCCCCCGAGGGAGACGACCAGCGAAGCGTGCGTGTGTGTGTGTGTGTGTGTGTGTGTGTGTGTGTGTGTGTTTGTGTGTGTGTGTGTGTGTGTGTGTGTGTGTGTGTGTGTGTGTGTGTGTGTGTGTGTGTGTGTGTGTGTGTGTGTGTGTGTATGGGACGGGGGTTTAGCATAATACCCCAGGGGGGAGTGTTCAGTAGCCCGAGACAGGCTTCTCAGACGGGTGTGAGGCTGGAGGGAGGATGCTCCTGTTCAGTCAAGTGAACTACTACCACAGTGTACTAGTTTCCTCAGAGGTTGGAGGGATGGAGGGAGGATGCTCCTGTTCAGTCAAGTGGACAACTACCACAGTGTACTAGTTTCCTCAGAGGTTGGAGGGATGGAGGCTGGATGGCTTTTCTTTTCTTTTCTTTTTCTCTGCCCTGTAACACTTAGGCAATGTTCCTATCTGTCCGTCAGACTGTCTATTTGTAAGCGTTGCATCTGAACTATAATCAGGTGCCTTGTGTGTGTGTGTGTGTGTGTGTGTGTGTCTGTGCCGACGGTACACACACACACACAACACAGAATAAACCCAAAGACGTATACGCGCGCACGCACATGCGCACACACACACATCGTAGACTGGCACACTAACGTGCACATGCACACACACACACACACACACACACACAGCGGCTAGCTAGCCGTGGCCTTCCACACTCAGGAGGACGCAGCGCTCACAGTCGAGTAACTCCATTCATCAAGCTAGACAGAGAGAGAGAGAGAGAGAGAGAGAGAGAGAGAGAGAGAGAGAAAGGAGGGGGGAGAAAGGGGGGTAGAGGGGCGGAGAGGTAAACAAGGGTTGAAAAGAGTGAAAGGTGACAACAGAGAGAGAGAGAGAGAGAGAGAGAGAGAGAGAGAGAGAGAGTGTGATCGAGGGTGATGGGGAAAAGACGGCAAACGGGCGAGAAAGAGAGAGAGAGGGTGTTGCACGTGACGGCGAGAGAAAGGTAGAGAAGGTCAGCTGAGGGAGGGGAGGGGTGGCGGGGGGGGGGGGGGGGGTGAGAGAGAGACCCTGGTGAGAAGGCTCCCATTAACATGGAAATCACTTCCTCCCTCTCTCCCCCTCCCCTTCCCTGGCTCGCTGATGGCTCGACGGCACAAACAGAATGGCTCTAAGTCCCATTATTCTGCCTGACTGAGGGAGGGAGGGGTGGGGGGGGGGGGGGCACACTGCCAGGTCGGAGCAGACAGACAGACAGACTGACAGACAGCCACTGGCAGGTCGGAGCAGACAGACAGACAGACAGCCAAACGAGAAAGCAGGCACATAATAAATAAAGAATTAGCCGCTGCCGAGTCACCCGCCCTCCATCCTCTACCTTCTTGTTTTTCTCCACTCGGAGCTGTCGAAGAGCGAAGGCGCCCGTCGGGGGATCGCTGATGGATTCTGTCACCCACAGCCTCCCTCACCGGACCCCCATGGTTAAACACTTCTTTTTGGGTGAACAGTGAACCTTAAAATGTTCAGATATACGTGTATGTTTAGACAGAGAGAGAGAGAGAGAGAGAGGGGTAGAGGGGGGACAGGGGTGTTGAAGTTGTGTAAATGGAAATACTTCCGAGTGTGGAGAATTTAAGGCCCCTCTGGGCTTCCGTGGGCCTCGATATACGATTGCATTGCGTGTACGTCTGGTGAGGCCTCGTGTTGTGGAGGAGATTACTGCGCCATCAATCTGTCCCCATGGGCTCTTTGGGCCGTGCGAGCTAGGGGAACTGTGGGGGAGAGAGAGAGAGAGAGAGAGGCTCATCTAGGAAAGTGCTGCTCCGCTCCGTTCCGCGTATATATTCCTCGCAGGAGCTGCCAACGCGATACGGCTGTAATATAGGCGTAGAAGGCTTCTGTGTGCGTGCGTGTGTGCGTGCCTGCGTGTGTGCGTGCCTGCGTGTGTGCGTGCGTGCGTGCGAGCGAGAGATCGACACACTCTTGGAGTTAATTAGACACTCAGGGGTATTTTCCTGTGCTCTGACATCTATTATTGACATGTTTCCTCTGCTCTTAATGACACATGACGACGTGTGGATGGCTGTCGCTCTGGCTCTCTGCTGGCATGCAGCGATCAGCCACACAGCCATGAAGAAAACACTATCTCTAAGAAAACACTATCTCTAAGAAAACACTATCTCTAAGAAAACAAATAATCTCAAATAGAGACCACACAACTGAAAGGACTGCTCAGGAAGTGTAGCGCCCATTAGATAATTGACACTGGTGAGAAATGGGTTGCAAAATCGTGGGATAAATTAAATGTAAAAAGAAAAGGAGAAAAGAAAGGACGTGTATTGTATACACGCAGTGCTTTCAAAGTGAGCTCCAGTCCAGTGGGTCTTCTTGACAATAATGACATTCATACAATTGAATTACTAAAGCAAAGCATCATTTCATAGCATTGGTCCCCAGGACAGACTTATTGGAAATGACAGCAAATGACTACGAGGCACTCCAACTATTATGCCACACTAAGGACTCAAGGACGTAACACTACAAAAGCTGCTTCCATCACAAGCCAGGCCACGCCGTCCACAAACAAACACACACCATTCCCCTGGAGTATAGGGGGAAGCAGAGCGTCGCTCTCTCTCTGAAATAAAAATAAACCAGACGCTCGCCCGCCCGCCCGCCCTCTTTCTTTCTTTCTTTCTTTCTCTCTTTCTCTCTTTCGCCCGCCAGCCAGAGAATCGATTCATAGAGCAGGTTTAGGGCCACAATACATTTCTGATCTTGGTCAGAGTTCGCCCTGCCAGGAACACAATCTTCTTTTGCCTGCTCACCGAAACAAAGACTGTTTTGTGTAGAGTTGAAAGTCTGGGCTGGAAGCCTCTCAGGACCCCACAGAGGCGCTCTAAATAAAAAATATTTCTGGCGGATATAATATTTTACTTTCTGCCCCCAAAAAGTATATATTTTTTAGTGTTAGTGAGAACTGACAAACGCCCGGGACCACTACCAGGGCTAATTATGAGGCCTCCCGACCTCCCATGGGTCATCTGGGGACGGGTCTGCTCCGTGTCCCCAGAGTCACAGTCACACGTGGGGGAAGCGGTGTCCTCTGTTTATGCACCAGATATCTGGAGCAAAAAACTGCAGGTTATTTAAAATTAAAGCAGAAGACGTTTTAAGGTTTCCCATGCCATTTAGATTCATTTCTAGTGGCACCACACTAGTGGTGCAACTTTATTCTTGGATTATATTTAGCTTTTTATTTTCTATTAATTAATTACAAAACGTTTCACTTGCAATATCAAGCTCTTAATGTTTTGGGGCGTATAGCTCTAGGTCAACTTTAGTACCACAGACAGTGCATATAGCTGTCAACTTCAGCACCATGGACAGCACACAGCTCTATGTCAACTTCAGCACCACGGACAGCACACAGCTCTATGTCAACT